>NC_141148.1:32468041-32647541 GCF_053477565.2 Lygodium microphyllum
GCTCTCATCATGAGGCGCACCATTGCATAGCTATCAATCCCAATGTTGAGGTCAAAAAAGAGGGGCGGTAGCTGCTCTTTCTCTGCAATAGGCTTTTGTTTTAATAATACTTACAGTAGGCAAAGGTAATTACAAGTGGTGATGAAAGTAGGGTCAAGGCATGAGGAGAATTCATTTAGGAAACTTGTTATAGAGGGGCGGAGATCACTTTCGGTAAAAATTAGGCTCTCTTCAGGGATTGAGGCATTTACATTATAGACCAATGGGAAGTCATATACTATTCAAGGCAAAGCTCACACCTCATTGGGTACAAAATATTGTTCACATGTTGGAAAATTGCCTATATCAAAGCAACCTACTCAAAAGGCATGGCTCACCTGTCTCCTAATCAAGAGCATTCTTATTTGAAGATGTATATGTGAGTATGAAATTGAAGGTGTGCTCCAAGAAGAACAAGTACGAATTGTAGGAGGACATTTTCATGCAAACACCATAGATAGGAAGGTCCTACACTCCTAGCAGTGTGGTGGCTAGCTATTTTCAAGGACATGACTCATTTTGTCAAACATGTAAAGAGTGTCAATGAACTAAACTTCCAATTAAAATGGATAAACTAGAACTTTCCCTTGTAGTTGCATGGCAATCTTTTGAGAAGTGGGGAATAGACTTCATGGGACCCATCAATCTTCATGCTTAGTATTCTCAAGCATGTTACATTATGACTAAGTGGACAAAGGTTAGGGCCATAAAAAATAATGATGCCTTTTGAAAAACTTTCATGTTAGGATAGTGACTGCTAGTAGCCTAGGATTGGAGGATGATCTTATAATTATGCCCACTTACCTTCTCATCTAGATGACTATGGCTAAGGATGTGACTATTAATGTATCATTACTAAGGATGCTAATTTCAATACTCTTTCTTATTACTATTGGAGATACCATATATAGAATGGTTAGCTTATTGGATGTCCTTTACCTTCTCATATGAAGGTTAGTCATGTCAATTATCCATAGTCAAATTATGAGAGGGCTAAGATGGCCAAGGTTCCATATGCATCCATAGTGAGTATTTCAATATATACCATGATAGCCACTCATCTTGACATAGCATTTACAGTGAAACTTGTGGCACATGATATGGCTATACATGGCATGAGACAGTGGGATACCATGAAGGGTATCATGATACTTGAAAGGCACAATAGATATATGCATTTACTATTGTAGCTAGGGTATAATATTTGTACGTTACATTGACTCCGATTATAGAGAACATATAGATAGTAGAAAGTCCACCCTAGGTATGTATTTACCTATGTTGGAGGTGCTATCTCTTGGATGTCTATAGCATAGAAATCCATGTCCTTGTCTACCTATTAAGGTTGAGTACATTGCAACCATTAAGGCTTGTAAGGAGACCCTCTAGTTGCAAATCTTGGTATGGCTATGACTCCTACACTACATTTGGATTTGACGATATCCCATAATCCAATCTTCTATGCGAATACAAAGCACATTGAAGTGCACTAGCACTTCATCAACAAAGTGGTAGAGGACAAGACCATTGATCTTATCAAGATACCTAAGGATATGAATCCTACAAATATGCTTACTAAAAGTCTCCCAGTGGAACGATATGCCTTCCTTCAAAAGTTGATGGATATAGCATGAGATGACATTTTTTCTCATCCTATTGTACTTTATGTACATATTATATTTTTCTCTTTTTTCATTTACTTTTCACTAAGGCATATTCGCCTTTAAGTGGGAGGTTTTCATCAGGGACGAAGGCGTATATACCTGACCAACCACATTTACTCATTGTATACTATAATTGTACACATGTACATAGCAAGTGATGGGCACCCATCTTTGTTACTTTATTCTCTATTCTTTATTCTTTCAACGACTATTGAATAAGAAAGGCTGGTAACATATTGTGACTATTGGAGTTCCCACGTACAGTGTCTCTCTCTCTTGCTCTATTACTCTCTTGCTCCATCTGCCATAGATGTTGCTTTGCTCTTACTTCCTCTTGTGTGGTTCCACTCATGCTCTACCTTTTACAATTAATTGTGCATTTGGTAATTGCATTCTTTGTGGTTTACTAACACTTTGAGTTTGTGACATTCTTTGATACAGATAGTCTATACTCAATCATTTTTTTCTAATTGCATTCTTTGTATCCCATGTGCTACCTAGATATCCTTGGTAATGGGAGCCTACTTTCTTGCCTATTTGCCCATGGTTGGATTGACATATACTATTGTCTTTATATTAGCATTACTATAATTCCAAATTTTAACATTCTTTTGGAGAGCAAACAGTTTGTTTTGACACTCTTTGGATTGCAGTTGTGGATAACTATACCCTCATTTGTTTCCACCCTTTGGGATAAGTTTTGCGGCTTTTTGTTGAATTTATAATAGCTCATACTCTTGTCATTTGTAGATACTTGAATTCATTATGGCATATTCATCAGCCAAGTGCTATTTTCAATATTGAAAAGCTTGATAATAATAACTTTCAATATTGGAAGATGCGGATATGGTAAGTCTTGATGTAGAAGAGGCAATTTAAACCATTGAAGTTAGAGGACATAAAGCCTAAGCTTTATGATGTACAAGATTGGGCAAAACTTGATGAGCTATGTAAGTCCACTATCATTTTGTCATTATCAAGGAAAGTGTATTTTAATGACATTGACACTAAGGATTGTGCTTATGGATTATGGAAAAATATTTGTGATCTCTATGATGAGCGAAGTCATGCATGTTAAGGTTGAAGAAACTTGTGGACCTTCACATGAAGGAGGATGCGACTATGTCTACTCATTTGAATGAGTTTCATTCCATTTTCAACTAGCTTTATTGTAGTGCATTCCTTTTGAATATAATATAAAGTATTTGTTCTTACTTGTTACACTTCTTGGGTCATGGGATACCTTCTGTACTGCTATGAGTGCTCATCCCTTAGAGGGTGGCTTTAAATGTAATGATGTAGAGAGTGCTCTTCTGATAGAACAGGTAAATAAGAAGAACATTGATGTAGCATGCACTTCTCATGCATTGACAGTTAGAGGCAGGACTAGTAGAAATGGCAATAATGTAACACACCTGCCTTTATTACATGACGAGTAACGTTTTAGTAGTCACCCAGAGTTTACCTTCTAGTCATCTCCAACCATACTCTGACCAGAATGATCGTCGGCTCTATAATTCTAGGTCTACTCCGCAGGGGAAGCGTCCTACCATTACCCACGGAGGACCAACCTGAAGGGTTCCTAATTGGCCTAGCAGTCACCTATCAACAACTAGCTCACATATGGCAGTGTCCTTCGAGAGGCTTCTTGTCCGAAAGGAGCGACTACCATTACCCTTGGTTCATGGAGTACAACGCTTTTTTCCAGTAGCAAACTAAGGATTTATGAAATCCCTCGCAATGCTTTGGCACATTCATCGTACATTTCCCCTAAGATAATTTACAATTCGGGTTCTAAGATCAACCCTAGTCAGCGAATCGGCCATTCCTAGAGTTTCTTCCTAGTGTTTGTTTTTGGGAAAATCTCTTGTCTAACCAAGACCACCCTGCCATAGGACTAGATTCGTCAAGAATCCATCCACCTGCTTCTCTCTATGGAAGTTCTTAGTTATCTAATTACCTACCACATTACGTGAAACATATAAAAATAGCTTCATTAATTAAAAATAATCCTTTTATGTACAATTGTTCATTTGCATAATTTACTCACAGACATACAATCATAATAAAACAAATTCATTGATTATATTCCATAATGTGTATTCTCCCACCCATATAGGAGAAAAATTGCAATTTCACATACTGCCTCATCCAGCGCATCTACACATCACCAAGATCAAATCCACCTATAGCTATCGTTTTTAGGTGTCCCAAGTAGAACTTGAGCCATACAGGGGACCAAGTAGTTCCTAGGTGCATAAAGGATTTACTAGCCAGAGTCCCCTTGGCACCTTAACCACCTCCTACAAAATTGATGTCTTCAAGTAATTATGAATTCAAACACTCATAAAACTTCTAAGTGATTATTAATCTCATAGAAATTGACCTTTCAAAATTCATACAGTGAGCTCTTCCCCTAGGATATCTAGATTTTGGGGTCTGTAACCTCTCAGTTTAAGGTTTACAATGGCATTCTTGTAACCAAGTTTATTGGCCTTAAGTCTGTATCTTCAACTTAGAGATATTTTTGGTCTTAAAATCTTCTATCAAAGCTTCTAGATTAAACTATATCCTTGACTAATTTCTTCGGGGTTCATTCTTAATAAATCCGTCTTGAAAAATTCCTCATGATTTCTCTTGAGTTCTAGGATTTCGTAGTTTTCCTAACACTTTCTAGCCTATAAGATGTTCTAATAATTTACCAAGTGAATAATCTAAGATCATAGTACTTCTTAAGAGACTTATCTTATTTCTATTGAATTTGTATAGAAAATTTTAGAAAAAAAAACATGTGGTATCGAAATTGGTAAAGGGTTGTTATCCATGCCCGTGACTCCGTTAGTGACTCCTGTGCTCATAACTCCAACTGTTTCTTCCACGTTAGTAGGGTCATTCATGATTTTTGCTTTTGAATTCTTTTTCTTTGGGGCCATGACGGAAATATGATTCGTAGAAGAAGAAGAACACGGTAGTAATACCAGTTGGCAAGGGTGTAAGACTCTCAATGATGATGATGGTTATTGCGGGATTCAATGATATAGGCCTCGCGAACGGTTCTTCTTGCCTTGTGGAGGGCAATACTTCTCTCTCTTTAGTAGACAGAATAGGGATAAGAGTAAAGATATGACTTCTAACCAGATTGATAGAATAGGATAAAGTTCTTCAGTGTCTTCTCTTCTCAGATTAGAGTAAAAGGGGTTGAGAGACCTTCAGCGTATCACCTTCCTTAGGTTGAATGGAATGATGTCTCTTCGTCCCGTGGAATAGAGTCTCAGCCTTCCCAATTGGCATCTCATCCTCATCAAGATTGCTCTTGTCCCCCTTCCTAGTCATCCCCAAGCCCTCAATTTATAGTTTTGCAGGGGGTAAAAGAGAGGATGCCTGCTTTTTAGCATTTTTCGATGACATCATCAATGACAAAGAGAGAACGCTTTCTTTTAGCACTTCTGAAGACATCATTGATGACTCAAAGAGGGAGCTCCATTTTTGTAGCACGAAGATAAAAATTTACGAAAATATGAGCGAGCACCGCATGGCGTGTCTTCGAGCGGCCGTCACTCCAAGGCTTACAACTAAGGCATACACCTTGGGCATAAACCTTGGCATCTTGGCCTAGGCATACTTGGCAACAGGCTACGAAGGCTTTGTTGGTGCCATTGGCTGCACGCGAGAAGCTCCTACTAGCTTGTAGGAAAATCTTCTCAAGAGGTCACCCATCCCGGCAGTGTCGTCACCCAAGTGCACTTAACTGCCAAGTGACTATCCACTAGGCTAGTTCTTTTTGTTGTTCTATACTACAAACATAGTTTTAATAAGTTAGACTTTAGAGGGTCTCCCAAGTCTTTCTTCCATGAACTGGCATATAATACCGCATTAATAATTATTATTATCTTCATAATGAGAGTCAATTTCATAATTAGAGTCAGTTTAAAATATGCAACATAAATCAATTTTATTTGGCATGTATATGCACATAAAAATAAACTAAGTAATAGAGACATTACAAATAATAACCAATTATTTTGGGTAGTAGGGTTATACTGGGCCACAATGCCATAAAATATGCAACAATAGATACAATGAGAAAGGCAAGGGGAAAGCACAAGTGCTCTATCTCCTTACTTTTATGCTAGTTGAATCGAAAAGAATCCACACGAGAAGGAGGAATGGCAATAGATATGGAGGCTCAAGAGTTTTTCTTCTTCTTCTTCTTCATTCTTCTTCATCCTTTATTTGCGATTGAAATACCATACAAGTATCCTCTGAAGTGATAGATACCTCTTTTGACCTTTTAGGACTGTTCACACACACTCTCAAGTTTATTTATACATACATAAGATATGACTTATCCTATGTTTTATTTCTCAACACTCTCCCTCAAGCTTAGAATGATCTTGTAAATGCAATATCCCAAGTGCACTCCTAAAGCACTCAAACTTATCCTCACCCAATGCTTTGGTAAAGATCTCTATGACTTGGTCGTTGGTTTTGACATGTACCATGTCTATCTCTCCATCCATAAGCTTTTGTCTGATGAAGTGGTAGTGCACTTCGATATGCTTCATCCTTGCATGGTAAACTAGGTTTTTTGCTAGCATGATACTACTAATGTTATCACAATACATGATAACTTCACCATCTATCTCTATCCCCATATTACATAGTAACAATCTCAGCCATGTTTACTCACAGGCTGCCAATGCAATATCTTTATACTCTACTTCCATGCTAGATAGAGCAACTATAGGTTACCTCTTACTACTCTAACTTACAATGCCTAAACAAAACGAGAATGTATAGCCACTAGTCAATAGGCCTAGTAATGGTTAGGTAGATTAGGCTACCAACCATCTTCTTGAACACAGCGATATCTTCCACATTTTTTCCATCGTCCACCATCTTAATGTTTTGATCTAAGGGTGTATCCATTAGCTTAAACCCTGTCATTCCATACTTCTATAGCATCTTCAATGAGTAGTATCTCTACACAAGCCAAACTCCATGTGGAGTATCAATCACCTCAATGCCAAGAAAGTACCTCAATAAGCCAAGGTCCTTAATGTCAAATTCCTTGTGCAGTCCATGCTTTACTTCAGGAATCTCTCTTTCTAGAGTACTTATAACAATTTGATCATTGACATAGATGACCATGACAACCATTATATCTTCTATAGATCTTACATAAAGTGAATAATTAGACATTCTTTGCCAAAATCCCATGCTACATAAGAAATCACTGATCCTTTCACACCAAGCTCTTAGTGCTTGTATCAATCCATACAATCCCTTCCTCAATTTGCATAAAAAATGAATATATTTACGGTGAGCATACTCTTCTAGCTGATCTTATATATCTCTTCTTCCAAGCTACCATTCAAGAAAGCATTCTTTACGTCCATTTGGTATAATTTTTAGCCATAAATAGAAGCCGACCGATCTCACTATAGTCAACTTAGCCATTGGACTAAATGTCTCTTTATAATCCAAACCATACATTTGAGCATAACCTTTTACAACTAACCTTGCCTTGTATCTCTCCAATGAACCATCAGATTTGCAATTAACTTTATATACCCACTTACAACCAATTGCCTTCTTGCCATAAGGCAACTCAACTACATCCCATGTCTTATTCTTTGTCACTATATCCATTTCTTCATCCATGGTATTTTTCTCATCTTTATTTCCATTAGCCTCTTCAAAACAAGTGGAATCAACATGTTGAACCTTGATACCTCACTCTATCTGATCTCCTCAACTACTACAATGCACTAGATGGTGCCTCAACCATTCTTGCATGTGGTGGAACATACTTTCTTGCACTCTTTATGCCTAAAGTTCTTACATGTGGTATGCCAAACTTGTCATCCATAAACTCATCCTCAGAACTTTCACCCAGATGTTTTTTTTGTTATGCAATTTCTACTCTCTTCTATGCACTCCTCAACCTACCACTCCATGGACTAGAATTGCCATTGATTTCTTCATGGTCTTCATGGTCTTTAGGTCCAGACATATCCATGTTGATTTCTTTGACCATTATTTACTGAAATTTTCCTTACATACCCATCATCATCACTACTCTCATAGACATCAATGTCAACTGTAACTTTCGATCAATACCAATACTTATATTCATTGAATCTCACATCCCTACTTATGTGAATCTCTTAATAGGATCATAACATTTATAACCCTTCTTCTCATATGGATACCCAAGAAAAATGCATTTAAGAATTTTTGTTCTATCATCTTCCTCAAATCATTAGGGACATATACATAACATACACAACTAAACACCCTAAGGTATGCAACTATAGGTGTCATGCCATACATCTTCTCATATGGAGATATATGATGCATCAAGGCTATAGGTGTCATGTTCGTGATATGGACTGTAGTGTGTAATAGGTCAAGGGCATGTGCATTTGTTTCATCGTTGCCCTTACTAATTTTGCAATAATCATGTTCTTCCTTTCTACCACACCATTCTATTGTGGTATATACATGCAAAAACTGACCTATGTTTTGATCCCATGGTCTCTCAAATCATAAGAGAACTCATTTGGCATATATTCTCCATCATTATCTCATCTCAAGAATTTTATGTAGTCCCCCAAATTGCTTTTCTACGATAGTCTTAAACTCCAAAAACTTTTCAAATGCTTCACTTTTATGTTCCAAAAAATACACCCACATCATCCTACTAAAGTCATCAATGAAAGTGATATAGAACCTACATTTTCCACTCAAGGAGACATTTTGACATGCACCCCAAATATTGATATGTATCATTTCCAAAGGATAGCTACTCACTCTCCCCCTCTTTGAAAATGGGAGTCTAGACTACTTGCCAAACTGACAAGCCTCACATACATTAACATAATTTATATACCCTAATTGCGGAAGTCCACAAACCACATGTCTAGACCACATCTATTTAAGCCTTTGTAGATTCACATGTCCAATCCTTCTATGCCATAGTTCTATATCTTCATCTTTTCCATGCCTTGTCTCAACATACATAAAGCTTTGAAGGATGGGAGTTCCTGCATCCAAAGCAAATAACCTACCTCTTTCTTTTGACCATGAGGAATAAGTCTACTAAGTCTTCCATTCCTCAACTCCTCAATGAAATAACCATACTTGTTAAACCTCACTTGCAATTTGTGATCAACCATTTGACTAACTAAAGCCAAATTTTTGGTGATAGTGGATACATATAAGACATCCCCAAGCTTATTTTTAGTCCTATCTCTAGTCACCCCAAAGGCACACTCCCAATATAAGTTATTATTTGCAATGTGTCATCTCCTATAGCCACATGCTCTTCAGTTTACATTTCTTTCTTTCTATCAGACTATTCTACATGGTGAGCCATATGGTTTGTCCAAAAACCAATCGTCCTCTCTAGGAGGTGCATCATATTGCCAAGTACATACTCCATGGTGAAGAGATGACCTCTAGGTGATGAACCACCTCTAGAACCATAGCCACCACTGCTATATCCACCTGCATAGTGCCCAAACTGTGTCCTTCCTTGACCCCTAACCATAGCATTTTTCTTGTGAAAGCACTCTCTCTCAAAGTGGCCAAAAACTGCCCATAATAATGACATTGACTATCTCTCTATGGGCTACAACATCCTTTGCCTCTAGAGTAGGATCTCCACTAGCCTCTAGGCATAAAATCACCACGTTCAAAGGTATTATGGCCTCGTGCAAAGGTATCTCTATGACCATAAGATGGTCCTCTAGGTCTAGGTGAGCTACCACGACCTTGCTAATGATAAAGCAGATTATCTAATTTGCATTCTTTCCACAACTAGATGCATTGAGGCCCACCAACTTAATCTCTTCCATAAGAAGCAAAGCAATAAACTCTTCAAAATCGGGCATAGAGTCTTCCCTCACAAAAATGGAGGTATCAAGGGACTTATATGCTAGTCCAAGTCAGTTTAGAGTGACAAATACCAAATCATCATCATCAAACTAGTGTATTATTGAAGCAATATCTTTTGCAACCTTTTCAGGCTTTAAAATTCACAGTAATCATAGGCACGTTGTATCGGCAAGGGGTAGATGATATCTATCGTCGATGCATAATGCTTGATGAGGTCCCTTTCATCTTAGAAGAGTGCCATGACTTTGCTTGCGGAGGCCATTTTGCTAGGTGACTAACTACACAAAAAGCCTTGAGGGCAGGATATTAGTGGCCGGCCATCTTCCAGGATGTATTCGAGTACGTTAAAGCTTGCGACATATGCCAACGACATGATAGTCGAGAGAATAAGAAGCGACCACTCACTCCTATTATGGCGATCCTTCCGTTCGAGAAGTGGGGGATCGACTTTGTGGGCCCTATTACTGCATCGTCCACTGCACAGAAAAGATATATTATCGTAGCGACTGATTATTTTACTAAGTGGTCAAAAGCACATGTAACATGGAAAGACGATGCAAAGGAAACTACCAGTTTCCTATTAGAGCAAATAGTATGTTGATTTGGTCCGCAAAAAGAAATAGTATCGGACCGCGGGACGCATTTTTTGAACAAAGTGATAAAAAGCCTTGGCACATCAAGCATAATAAAACAACCCTCTATAACCCGCGAGCCAATGGGCAGGTCGAGAGTACCAACAAGCAGCTTGTGTGCATTCTGTCTAAGGTAGTATCGAAAAAGAAACGAGATTGCGAACAAAAATTTGTACGTCGCAGTATGGGCATACAATACGACGTTCAAATGAGCTACTAGTCACATCCCATTCAAGTTAGTATATGGAGAGGAGTGCGTCCTACCTCTAGAAATCGAGTTGCTGACGACAAGATTCATGATCAATCATTCTTTGGGTGACAAGGATGCCCTCTTAGAGTGCTTTGCGACTTTGGCACACCTCGATGAGATTAGCTTGCTACATTAGGAGGTGACCAAGCGTCGGATGAAGCAGCTCCATGGCCTAAAAGCAAAGAAATACACACACACCCCACCCTAGAATAGTATTACACAGAGTGCATGAGCAAGACTATTCAAGAAAGAGTCTACAGTATGCTTAGTCAGGCAAGCTTACTACAATACTTTTGGGTTGACATAGTTACTATTGCCATGCATCTCATTAATAGATCCCCATGCACTATTCTTGGTTGTCAGGTTGTAAAGAAGGTGTGGTCTAGAAAACCTTTGTCATATACTCGTTTGAGAGTCTTTGCATGTGAGACTTTCTGCCATCTTCCCAAGGATAAGTGCAAAAAGCTGGATTCGAAGTTTGTCAAATGCATCTTTCTTGGATTTGGTGTTACAAGGGTAAGATGGGCTATCACCTTTGGGATCCTTAGGCTTGGAAGGTTATCTAGAACCATAATGTTGTGTTTCATGAAGAAAAGATTTATAAGCAACCTACGCAGGTAGTTGAGGTATGCAATGTGGTCTTTCAGGGGGAGCCTCCTATTACCATACAACCAATCCCATTGAGGAAGCTTGCTGTAGTGCAAAAAGATGTAGTAGCCCACAATTCACCCATTTTATTCTTCTCAAAATTCCAAATGTTATTGAATTGTTGCAAGTACACTAAAAATGTTGGGGGTTAAAGACTGCCTATGTCTAACCACCCACATTCACTATGTAATTAGTGCTCACACACATCCTATATATGTGAGGTTGCCCATAATTGTCACTTTATATTTATCTTTTCTATGGTAATAGAATAAGGGAATGTAGTTCACACATTGTGATTGTTGGAGTTCCCACATATTCTCTCTCTCTCTCTCTCTCTCTCTCTCTCTCTCTCTCTCTCTCTCTCTCTCTCTCTCTCTCTCTCATGTGCTTTAACCTCCATAGCACTTGCTTACTTCCACTTGTGCTCTTGCTCTTGCTCGGCCCTTCCACCTTTCAAGTGGTATTAGAGTGGGCATTTGAGGAGCTTATCGACCTTCACTTCAACCTGGGAAGAGAGTTTCATTCTTAGCTCTCATTGGAGCCACTCATTAAGGTATGCATTGGTCCCATTACTCTTGGATGAGCTCCACACCTTCCAACATTAAGTAGGGGGCCTTTCCCATGACCATTTGAGCCTACCCAAGTGATCAGTGTGAGATCCGTGATAGTCAGAGAGAGACCAAAGAACAACCCTCATTTTTTAGTGCAATTTTAGGATTGTTCCCTACTTTTGCTACCTTAGCCATTGCTCCTTATAGCTCCTACTACTCATTGCCTAGCATTTGGGGGTCTTTTTGGTTTCCTTTTCCTTTGTCTTGAGCATCCTTTGAGGATTTTTGGATCAACCATTGCTCTACAATTCAAGGCAAACTGTTGTTCATGGTTTGGGATAGCGAGTATTTGATTGTTTAATGCTTTATTGGTGCTTATTGGGTAAGTTTGTGATGCCCAAATGATGTATTATGCTTGCGAAAGCTTCTTGAATAGATTAGATATTATTTAGCTCAACCTTTTGGAAGGTTCTTTGCTATAATACCCTATGGGCAACAAGATACACAGATGCTTATGTACTTGATGTATTTGATGCATGCATGCTACTAGGGGATGCTATAGGGACTTCATGGATGCTTGCCATTGATGTACATGCTTGGATATGATCTCATTAAGCTTTGAGCTTTGATCTTGATCTCAGATATCTATACACTTGGAGTGCGAGAAATGCTAAAAAGCTACTGCATCCCTACTCAAATAACCATGGAAGTTGTCACCTATGGCTTAGGACCACCAAAAAGACTGTTGTTTCCTCCTATGTGCTGTCATTTGCACCAAAAGGAACTTGGGCTACTATCAACTGCTTCTAGAGGGCTCCAAACTACTATCGCATGCTGTAGGACTGATCCTTGGTGACTACAAATCACATCAGTAGCCTCTTTTTACTCTCTGACAATCTCCTTCTCTCTCACAATGGTTGGAATAGACTTTCACCAACCCCTAAAAACATTTCTCCACTTGCATGGGCAAGTTTTGCGAAGTGACAAACTTCTAATCCCACTTTCCAAAATTAACCAACCACCAAGGATCAGTCATGCAACATGTAACAGCAAATTGGATCCCTCCGAGAGCAAGTAATAGCAGCTCAAGGTCCTTCTGGTGCAGAAGACACGAGCATACAAGAGAGACCACCAAAAAGATTGTTGTTCCTAAGCTATAGGTGACAGCCTCCATGATTGTTTGAGCATGGCAGGCTCCTTCCTCCCACCAATTAAGAGTGTGCATGCTCTTAGCCACCAAGATATGGGGTACATACCATGACCCACCTTGACATGAGGTGAATATTCATGTAGCAGCTTACATATTTGATTCTCAACCTTCCATGGCAATATTATTTCAAGCTTAGCTACCTTGGTTATGGCTACGTTACAAACATGGTGTATTTCTTGTATTTCTTTGTAAGAGTGGTATATTTTATGAATTTCCAATTATTTTATTTGCTGTGAGAATTGGTTTATTACATTGGTATCAGAGCATGGACTTTGATCCATGGGAAGAGTTATTTTCTTGGAGAATTTAGTCACAAGGACAAGAACTAGTTAATTGGAGCACCAAGATTTGGTCACAGGGTTTGGTACAATTCAAACCGTGACTAGTCAGAGTTCTCTGCAACAAGTCAGGACTAATTTTGAAGGTTTTTTGAAGAAGATCTTGAGGAAGATGGAGGTTCTTGGTCGAAATAGCAGGATGTGGTCAAATGGAGGTCCATTTTGAAGGTTTTTGATTCTAACAAGAATCCAAACTGGGATTACAGGGGTTTAAGGATCTTGGCTTTGTTCTTCTCTCAGACCCTTCAATGGTTCAAGTGACCTCCAAGACTTTAATCTTCATGCTTTAAGCTTTCCATAGAGTAGCCATATGCCTTGATCAAGGCAACTTTCATTTGTTGGTACAGCATGCTGAGTTTGCGCATTTTGCACTGAACTGATCATCTCTTCCTCCACGAAAATCTGCAGCATGTGGCATTGGCTATGGCTTTTGCAAGCTTTGACAAGGATTCTCAGAGTCTTCTAACAAGCATATTGAACTATATCTCATTCTCTTGATCATTTTTTATCTCTCAAACCTTGGCTCTGGCAGATTCAGGACAATTGTGAGTTTTCCTGAAATTTCTTCAAAAGATCAAAGGGCTTTTACTCCATCAAACTCCTTGGAGATTCTTCAACACTCAAGGGACCGACATTGATGCATTCTTGGACGTGAAGCTTCAAAGAATGGTGGCTATGGAGTCAAAACAAGGTAGCAAGCTTTAAGAATCCAATTTTTGGATTATTTCCTTCAATTTCATGGGCTTTTTCTCTAAAACATTTTATGGATCTTCCTTCTACTTCAACCACTCAAGATATTGAAGAATCCAAGCAATGTATTCAAGATTGAAGCTCAATCTTCTCTTGGATTGCAACTATGGCAGAGATTGAGTAAATTTACTGAAATCTTCATCAAATAGGCTTCAAATTTTAGGGATTGTCATCTATGCTATTCAATGGAGCTAAAGACTTAAACTATATTTCATTCTTGGATCAAATTTGAAGCTAATGAGTTGGTTATGGAGTTGTTCTTCTCATGATCAATTGTTTTATTCAAGAGGAAGATCTATCAATCTTTGTGACTGAGGATTGACTCAAACAATGTATTCTTCTTCAACCATTGAAAGAGGTATTCCTGCTACTCTTCTTTAATCTCTTTAACCTTCATTCAATTGTTGTTGTATTTCCTACTGAAGGAGAGGTTAAGTAGAGTACTATTGCATTGTTGATTGATCATTGATTGATTACATTGAGCTTCAATTTCATCATTGAATGATTGAACCATAATGCTCAAGTAACCAAGCATGAATTGATTGATAAATCAGGCCAATTGTAATCAGCCCATTGACATTGATGGAATTATTACTCCTTGCTTTGTTGCTTGATCAACCCATATTATAAACTCATACAATTTCCTTTCATTGATTGCTAAAGATTTGCTTAACCTCTAACTTTGGGGTCTTCTATGATTCAACCCATTGAGAATACCCAATAAATTGTAAAAGGTGAGCATAGTAAATCAGTGAGTCACTGATTACTATTGGTAAGCCTTTCTCATCCTTAGTTTTCATACATTTTACCTTTCAATTCTCGCATACCATGAAATGGCAAAATCATGATTTAGCCATGCATTGCATGTCTTGATTGTTAGAATACTTGCTCTATCATGTATATTCCGACCGAAGAAAAAGGTTGAAGCCGGACGAGATAGCAAGACAAAAGAGAGGTGACCCTCCCTTGCTATTTAAGACTCCGTAGGGGTGCACAACCTGGCATGGAAGGAACTTTGCACACCTTCTGGAGTTTCAAAGCCCATTTAGGTGCCCGTCCTACCATTTTATCCCTCACCACAGGAGGTGGACCACGAAAGACCACTTGGGAAAGAGTGGATGAAGATTTGAAGACTAGGGGTACCGAACAGGGCAGTTTGTGACATCCTTGGGCTGATTTACAGGTCTTTCCACACAGATACCTATCAATTGCAGGTGTTTACTGGATACTCATAGGTGCCTTATAGCCTATCATAGGTCTATTAATTTCTTTGAAGGTCTACAAGTAATACAAGATTCATTTCAGGGCCAAACAGGGTTCCTACAGGGTGTTAACAGGTTGCAAGAATTCTCTGAACAGATACACAATTTCTATTACAGAAAATTATATCATGATATGATTTGGGTATAGCTTGATTCAAAGAGGGGATGTTAATATTTCATTTGAATCAAAAATTTTAGTAATCGGTCATCGGGAGCAAAAGTTATGGCCAATTTACTAAGAGGGGGTCTAGTGAACTGCACCTAGACAGGCTGTCTTGGATGCACTATTTGAGTTCATTCTACCCATATACCCTATTGCAAGCTGAGATATTACTAAATCTGGAATGTCCCTGATATATATGCTTCATTTGAGTCAATAAACCATTGGAATTGGTGAAATACTAAGCAAGTTATTGACAGTTTTCTTCTCCACAGTCATTTTGACAACACCTATCCTTAATGGCCAAACACAAAAGAAAAGATCAAGTCATGGAGAACATTGAAGAAGATATCAGAGAATACATCAATGATCAAAACAATACTAATGAAGCCCTCAATCATGACCAACAATATGATTATGTAAGCATTGGTAATGCCCATAGTGCACGGTTAGGTAATTATGGAAATCCTTTGTCTCACGAACTTTTTGAAGAGCACATGCTTTCAAGAGAGATGAGTCTATTGAACATTGGGATGCATGATCAATATGAGAAACTTTCCAAATCCTTGGGGAAGATTGAGAATACATCCAACAAAGTGGACAAAGGACTTCAACAGCTAGACAAGTTCATGAAGAGTGATTTGGATATAGTAGCAGCTATCAAGGATTTGAAGACTCAACCCACATCTTCTACACCAAATGAACCCACTATTCATATTGAAAATAATTCATTTTAGCCATCCAATATGAAAGGAAAGGCAATTGATCATGCTATTATGTCAACCTTTGAGAAAGGAGAGCCATCTACAATGAGGAGTACTCATTACCAGCCACCAATATCATCAAAGCACCATGCTCATCCTCAATTCAATCCAAGACGTGAAGCTACTTATGACAACATCCCATTCACTTTTTGCTTTGCACTTATCATGGCACCTACTTCTGGGGATAATGTTATTTTAAAATTTGGATGGCAACAATTTCAATTATTGGAAGACCTAGATATGGTAAGTTTTGGTTCAAAAGAAGCAAAACCAATCTTTGAAATGCAAAGTAGCCCGAGAAGTTTGATGTAGAGCTTTGATAGATCTGGATGAGTTAGATAAGTCCACCATTATCTTATTTTTGTCAAAGTAGATTATTTTAATGTCATTGAGATAGAAGGTGCTACTTGGGAGCTATGGGAGAATATGTGTGGTCTCTATGATAAGCAAAGCCCTACTTCACAGTTATATTGGCTTAAGAAACTCATGGACCTTTGTATGAAGGAAGACACTACTATGTCAGCTCACTTGAATCAATTTCATTCCATTTCTAGCCAACTTACATTGTAGGGGATCACCTTTTAGGAAAATATCAAAACTATGTTCTTGCTTATTACTCTCCCTAAGTCTAGAGATACTTTCTACTAATGCTCCCGAAGATGGGTTTAATCTCAAGCACATAGAGGGTGCCTTGGTTACAGAGAAAATAAAGAGAAAAAATATTTATGTAGTCCACACCTCTCATGCACTCACTATTAGAGGCCATAATGATGGCAAAAATGGTAATGATAGATGTGTCAAAGATGCACATCAAGGCAAGTCAAAGTCTAGATCTTGTGGGCAAGGTCCCAATAAATCCCACGGTCTTACTTGTCATTATTGTGGGTAGTAGGATCATATTTAGCCACAATGCCATAACATATATGAAGATAGGTGAGATAAACACAAGGGAAAAGTATAGGATAATGCTAAGACTTTGGATGATCATAGCACCACAATGTCTACTATCAAGATTGAGGAGATAAATGCATTCGAGTACAATTTTCATGAATACATTTTGTCTACTTCTTCTCCTCATGTCCAATTGACTAATAGTCAATCATCTTTCTCCCAGCATTGTTGCTTGATTAGGAAACTTTCATTCATGTGACCATTGTGCTTAGTTCCACACATATCATTCTATGACAAGCTCTACGGGACTAGGAAAATGATCATGTATGTGACATTATTGGCATTAAGGATGTTCATTTACAATTTGCCGCTAGTACTTTGTTTGTGTTACATGATGTACACCATGTGCCAACTTTGACTAAAAGCCTTATCTTTGCAAGATAGTTAGATGATGCTAGATATCATGTTCCCTTTGGTGATTCTGTATGAAAAATCACTCGTGGCAACCTCATTTTGGCTAGAGGTGCCAAGACTAGGAGTCTTTATTTGTTACTTGTATCTAGCTCTATTGACCATGTTTTGGCTATGATTGATCTTTCACATGTATCTCCTTTTGGGATCATTGTCTTGGGCTATGTCCCTAAAAGGAATGAAAGTCTTGACTCGTTTGCAGTATCTCCTACCCCTATACTTTTCATGTTTTGATTCGTGCAATCATTATTTATATGGTAGGCAGGCTTGTAACACACATAAAAAGTTTGGCACTATGTATACGGGTGAGCCTTTGGCTCTAGGTCATTCGAATATTTATGGTCCCATGCCTTGTTAGTCCTTGGATGTGGTGCAAAGTATTTTGTTATATTCATTGATAATTATTCACATAAAGCCTAGGCCTATCCCATAATGTAGAATTCAGAAGTTTTGCCTACATTTTAATACTTTCTTACTATGGTTGAGATCTAATCAGAGGACATAGATTGAAATGCTTATGATCTAATAACGAGGGCGAATATGTCTCTAAGGCATTTGAGTAGTTTTGTGATGAGTTGGATATTGAGCGTTAATTGAAAGCCCCTTACACATCCACCCCAAACTGGTATTGCATAGCACATGAATAGGACTATTTAGGAAAGATTCCATAGTGTGCTTAGTCAAGCAGGTCTAACACACTTTGGGGTTGAGGCAGTTACTAATGCAGTTAGTATTGACGGCATGGATTAGTAGTCCATTGAGAGACATATCTAGATAGTGCCATCCAAAACTCCCATGGGATAACGAGACTTTATTACCTAGTGTCACTTGAGTCTACCTCACACATAGCTATAGCTCATTCCCTCTAAGATTGACCTACAAGGTCCTAAGTAACTTCAAGTTCTCCTATGATCCTAATATCCTAAAGTAACATTTATTTGGGAAACCTCTTAGCTAACTGAGAGCACTATGTTGTAGGATGAATTTGTCAAAGATTCACCCCACCCGCTTTCCTTAAAGGCATTCTTTTTTTGCTTTCTCAATAATTCCTACTACTTTTATGTTAAATGCATAAAAGAAACTTCATTGGTTTAATGCTTTAACACTTGTCCCTTTACGTAATGTTAAGCACATAAGTGAAACAATCTAAAACATTCATTTTTCCAAAATATGATATTTACTCCATGAACTTTACACAATTATAGCTTTAATCCATTAATCATAGCCCAAAAGTCAAACTCCATCGATAAGCAACCACCAATCATGCTCTCACTTAGCTTCGAGGCCTTACAAGAGACCTATCTAAGGTCTATTAGGGAGTTAATCTAATCCTAGTACAACAAAGGGATTATGGCCAAAGCCCCCTAGCCCCATGATGCCTCCTAGTTAACTTTACCCCTATGGAGAGACCCATCACATTTGTGATGGTCTGACATAGGCATTGGTTCCTAGTAAGAGAGCTTGACACGATTGGTAACTTTGGTGGTAGTCAAACACATTCCTGAAATCCTCCTATGCAAACACAATATATTTCCTTAGAAGAATACATAATCAAATCAAAGAGGTTTTCAATTGATTGAGCAATATTTCCCATACAAATCCATGCTTGCATTCACTTAGGTAAAACCCTCTAACATAAGGTTCCTTATAGTCATGAACTTGAGAAATTTCCCATTATTCCCTCTAGAAAGGGGATAATATTTGTGGTCTATTGTGGCCTATCCCTTCTCATCTTTTTGTAGGGGTTCAACCCTTAGGGTTGTTGCCCTAGGTCTAGGATTTCTTTATAGTCAATTTCTAACTCAATTTTTTTAATGGATAGGATCCATCCTAGGGTCCTCACTTTCCCGTGTAAGGATATTTCTAAGAAAATACTATGGAAGGAGCTATTCCCATAAACTTATAGTCTTCTACGCTTAGTTTTATATTAGGTTTTATAAAGAATATGGTCTATGTCTAATATGTTAAAACCATTGGCGAATTGAAATTATCTATCATAACTCTTTAAAGAGACCTTAACCTAATAAGTTAGGTTCAAGGTCCATAATCATTCTAAGTGAAGAGAAATGATTTATCATAATCCTTCGAAGAGACTAACCCAATAAGTTAGGTTTTTGGTTCTTAATCATGCTCCTAAGCCATTCAATCCAAGATAACACATGAAAGCTTCATAACATATCTTAACTTAAGTCCTCTCTTCCCATAACTTATTGCGTCTAAAATATGGAGCAAGGGGTTGAAATAATGATTTGGATTAGGTGTATTGCATTTAGAGAGGCTTTTATGTAAGATAGGAATAGAGGCCTAGAGTTTAGATGAATTAGGCACAGTAGTTATATGCTATTTCTAGGTACTCGGAGATTGGTTTTCTTCTTGGGGTTTTCTAGCAACTAGGCAGGGAGTAAGAAATGGATGATGATGGGAGTTGAAGGGGGCTGGAATCAAAATTTGGTAAGAGGATTGATAGTAGCTCAATAAGGGTCTCTCTCTCTCTCTCTCTCTCTCTCTCTCTCTCTCTCTCTCTCTCTCTCTCTCTCTCTCTCTCTCTCTCTCTCTCTCTCTCTCTCTCTCTCTCTCTCTCTCTCTCTCTCTCTCTCTCTCTCTCTCTCTCTCTCTCTCTCTCTCTCTCTCTCTCTCTCTCTCTCTCTCTATGTGTGTGTGTGTGTGTGTGTGTCTCTCTCTCAAACATGGAAAACAACAAAACATATATATTTTAAAAACCTGGAAGGCTTATGCTACGGTTGGTTTTTATAAGGCTTTCTACATTACTCTCTCTCTCTTTGACTACATGCTACTCTTGATTGCATGGCCTTTTTCTCTAGCTCATTGTGAGCTTTTGGATTGCTTGGTGGCAAGTGCTTCCTCTTCTCTCAATTTGATTTTATCATCTCTCTCACTTTAGGGCTATCATGGTGGCACCTAGTCATCGTGTCCTAGCATGGTGGCATTTTCATTTGTATGGATGATGATGAGATGAAGAGAAAAATGATTGATTAAAACATTTTAAAATAATTAGTTTTTAAACTTTTTAACCTTTGGTTATTTAACTTGAGCATTGTTATCTTCTAAGCCCCTTATTCACACACACGTACCTTACATTCTCATATGTACTCACTCATGATTGTCATGATTGAATTATGTTCGAGCATTAAGGTCCATGGTTCGGCTTGGCACATTACATCCTCTCTCCCTTAAAGGAATTGAAATATCTTCATCTTGATAAGAACTTAGAGATTATTGATTTTGATGGCAAGTTTTTATTAGACCCTAGGAACTCGTCGCTATGGACCCAACATGCTTTCATTGTGCTAATTTGATTGTATACAAGCATTCAAACTTGAGGCAACTTAATGAAATCAAAGTCAAATTGTTGCTATTGTTGCAATAATTCCTATATTATTTATAAACTTTTTACTTTAGAGTCCATAAATCAAATCATTAGGCAAAGACATGCAAAGTTATTATAATTTGCTTATAGTATTTTCTATGATACTAAGTGTAACCTGCTAACCTAAAGCAATCTTGATGGTACATTTTAGAAGTCCATCAAAAGAATTATCTACGTAGTGCCATTTGAAACTCCCATGGAATAACTAGATTTTATTACCTAGTATCTCTCAAGTCTACCTAGCTAGGATCTATCCAAGGGATCCATCCTAGGGTCCTCACTTTCCCTTGTAATGTTCTTTCTAAAATAGAACTTTAAAAGGTCCCTATTTCCATAAAGTTATCGCCTTGCATCCTTAATTAGTTGTGTCTCAAGTTTCATAAAGAAGATGATCTCTATCTCATAGTTTAAGACCCTAAATGAAGAGAAATTATCCATTGCAATCCTTCGAAGAGACCTTAGCATAGTTAAATAGGTTTAAGGTTCTTAATCATTCTCCCAATGGATTCGATCCCAATATAACACGTGAAAGCTTTATAACATATCGTAAATTAATCCATCTCTTCCCATAATTTATTAAATCTGAATCTAGCTTTTAAATCACCAACCTACAATAATGAGCACCTAAAATTAAATCATCCATAAATCATTCCTTTGTTCTTACTTTGTAAATTCAACCAATAATCTATGTATTTATCATAATTCAATGAAATATGGGATCTTGGACTAGGACCCGTCACATGAGTGAAGAGCTCTTATGAAAACTACTCTCCTAGGTGGCCTATCTTTGTCCACTACCATCATCACCTCTACCTAAAAGAATCATTTGATTCAAGTAGTAATCACTATTAAAATTCTTCCATATTTAAGAATATACAAAGGAATCTATGAGGGGAACTTGAGCTTGGAACAAAGAAGATGGAGCCTCATTATCTCTAGTAATTTCTCATTCCACTCTAGCATTGCTCCTCTTAGGTGCCATCATGATCCTTAGTACCCATTTGTTAGCTCCTTCCTTGCTCCTTTTTAATGCTACTTAGCTTTGACCCCAATCCATGATCCTTGGAGGTCTAGCTAAGGCCACCAACCAAGGGTTTATTTGGCTTGTGAAGGAGAGTACTCTAGCAAGGGGTTGTGAAGAGGAGCAAGGGGTTGAAATAATGCTTTGGATTAGGGATATTAGATTTAGAGTGGCTTTGATGTAAGATAAGAATAGGGGAGGCCTATGTTTTAGATGAATTATGCAGTAGTTATAGGCTATCCCTAGGACTTTGAGATAGGTTTTCTTCTTGAATTTTTCTAGCAACTAGATAAGGGAGTAGAAAATGGATGATGATGGGAGTTGAAGGGGATAGAATAGGAATGTGGCAGCAAGAGAGGCTTGATAGTACCTTGATGATTGAGGAAGGCAAGGGACCTAATTTGATGGTGTAGTGAGAGGACAAAAGACAAAAGGGACCCAATATGATGGTATAGTGAGAGGACACTAGACAGGGATGGGAACTTATGAGTAGAGTGGGATCATGGAAGGAATAAATTCAATGAAGAGGACAAAGTAGAGCTTTGATTCAAGGTTGCTTCATCAAGCCTCCATCCTTTGATTCCCTTCTCTCTCTCTCTCTCTCTCTCTCTCTCTCTCTCTCTCTCTCTCTCTCTCTCTCTCTCTCTCTCTCTCTCTCTCTCTCTCTCTCTCTCTCTCTCTCTCTCTCTCTCTCTCTCTCTCTCTCTCTCTCTCTCTCTCTCAAATGTGGAAAAACGATAGCAACATATCTATCAAAAAACATGGTCGTCCCCTAAGGCTTATAGTGAGGTTGGTTTTTATAAGGCTTTCTAGCCTTACTCTCCCTCTCAATACATACTAATGTTGATCACATGGCCTTTTTCTCTAGCTTATACTGAGCTTTTGGTTTTCTTGGTAGCCAATTCTTATCTCTTCTTTTCATTTGATTTGATTGTCTCTCTCTCTCTCCTCTTTCAGGCTATCGTGGCAGCATATGGTCATCGTCTCTAGCATGGCAACATTTTCATTTGTATCGATGATCATGACGTGAGGAGAAAAACTATTGATTAAAACATTTTAAAACTATTAGTGCTTGCCTCAAATTTTTAACCTTTTGTCAATTTGACTTAGAATTGTTAATATTCTAAGCCCCTTGTTCACATACACACCTTAAGTTCTCATACATACTTGCTTTGGGATTGTCATGATTGAATTATGATCGAGCATCAAGGTCCATGGTTTAGCTTAGGACATTACATGGGATACAATCAAAGAAAATTGGCCCTCAATGTGTAAATATCTTGACCCTAATTCTTATAAAATGTTAAACCTTTTGGTAATGGTGGTGCAAGTAGACAATGACTCTAGACTAGTTTTTGGCATGCAATGTCATAATGGATCCAACTCTAGCATCCGAGATGCTTTCAAATATATAGACAATTTTCCAAATGCACACTTAAGGTATTCCTCATAGAAATAGCTCAAGTAAATTTTCATTCAAGGTGTTCATTTTAGAAAAAGCTCAAGTTTAACCAACCAAGTACTTTTGAAGCCTTCTAGAGATCTATGAGATGTAAGCACAATGCCATTAGTCTAATCTAGAACAATGATAAACATGGGCCAAGACTTGTGCCAAGGATACTCCAAATGGATGAAAAGGATGGCCAAAACACAAAATTGAGGTATTCATGGGGGGAAAAAACCTCCTAGTGATGAGAAAAAAGTGCCTCGACTAATTGTGTTCACACACATCATTGCTAGAATATGGTAACAAGTATCCTTATGAGTGACATGGTGAACAAGAGCCCACACTCATGTATAGGATAGTAGTGCATAAAATTCCTCAAACATAAAATCTTGGGGTCTCGCTTGAGTATTTAGCATGCTTACTAGTCCATCAAACTTTGGTGGACAAATCCAATGACACCTCTGAGCTAGCTCATCACTAGTCTTTTGTATCCCAGCACCATCCATCTAGTTGCACAGATTCTTAAGGCAAGTGATGAATGCTTCAACTCTCTCTCCTTCAAAAAATTATCTATTGCTAGTTGATTCTTCAAGTTCTGAATCCTTATTTAATTTCTCATTTTGTATGGACCCCTCAATACGTTCCAAGCCTCCGATGCCTTGGTTGTATGTTAAATCAAGGTCAAAACACTATTAGAGTAGCTTATAACTAAGGCATGAGTAGCTTATAACTAAGGCATACAATGTACGTGCATTCCTTCATTTCCAAGATTGTACAAGATTTACATTTGGAGGAATCATAATATTTGAATTTGATGGCTCGAGGGTGGGTTGTGGTTTTGGGTCAATCCCCAACATTGTCTCTAGATGGTCATAAGAATCCTAAATACTTGTAATTTTAAACATCCACAGAGTGTAGTTTATACTATCTAACTTGCCTTCATTGAAGGTTGGCAAATGAATACTCAATGTTTGAATTGTCAGTACAACAACACCACCACCAAATGCGCCAGCATTGCTGCCTGATACAATAGACAACATTTCTCCTCTTTGACTTGAAGCTCCTTGGGCTCTGATACCATGTAGAAATTACATCGTGGAGTGGACAAAATTTGCACAAGGAGTAGGGAACACATAGCAAATATGAGAAGAATAGAAACTACTTTAATTTCAAACAAACTGATACAAAGATGGCTCTATCCACATGTGCACTTCCATTGTGAGGCTTAGATGGCATTCCAAACAAATGATAGGCAAAGAGCTTAAGGGTAGCTAGAAGAATTCTAAGTAGGTGAAGGATAGATTGACGATGGCTTTAGAGGGGTCTTCCTTTATAGCCCGAGAAGATAGTCTAGTCAGCATGTTTGACCATATTATGAACCTTCCCTAGTCGACTAGGGAATATTCCATTTACCAAAAGCTAGATCCACAAAGGTCACATTTTTGCCATTTGGTCACATAGATCTCATTTGACATACAAGTTAGGACCCAACCAATATTCGTGCTCACATATGGCTTCTCCTCATAATGGGGCCTTATAACTTAGAGCACCATGGATCATTAGTGGCACCTTATGAGGGTGGAGTATTGAGCATATCTAATAGAATTAGACACTGGGTGGGGGCCCTTATACCTCCCCTTCCCAGGAGCTCACCCATCCTAGTATTGTTCATGCTAGTGCGCACTTAATCGAAAGTTTCCTATAATTGGGCTACCCAACTAGCCCCCAAAACCTTAAGGTGATGGATGACCTCATATCTATCAATTTATGAAAATCTTCCTCCATTTGACCTTGGGTTCAAACCTAGTCTCAACTCCTACATCAATAGTAAACTAATTTTCTCTAGTTTGGGGGGGGGGGGGGGGGGGGGAGAGAGAGAGAACTACCATTAGTTTTACTTGATTCAAAACCAAATGATGCACTTATCGTGGGGTCTTCCTATTTGTTAACCCCAACACGAAGAAAGCAAAAGGAAGTGGAAAAGACGCAAGGCAAAGACGGAAAAAAGGTAGCCCGACTGAAGAAAGAAGAGGAGAAAATGCCAAAAGCGCAAGGGCAACCTTAAAAGTCCAAGGCAAAGGCAAAAGGGGAAAGGCGCATTTTAAAATAAAAAGGCGCACCCTGAAATCTTGTAAAAGAGCGCCGGGCTCTCACCCGTGCAATTTGTAAATGTAGACGGGCGGTGGACAGGAAGCTAGGAAGATAAAAGGACAATGGGAAAAAGGGCCTAAGCTACGGCCGGCCATGTAAAAAAGGGAAAAGGGGATGACCGCCCAAAAGGGATTTAGGGTTTTGTATATAAAGTTGAAAAGTGAATGAGAAGCTCATTCTTGTGGGTGGCCAAAAGTAGCTCTCCTCTTCTTCTTCTTCTTCTTCTTCTTGCTTGCTTGAGCTTGTGCTTGAGAGAGGAAGTGTGAGAGTGTGAGGGAGTGAGTGTGTGAGGGTGAGGGACCGAGGAGGAGAAGCTCTCCATCTTCTCCTCTCTTCTTCTCTTCTGTTCTCTTCTCTTGTCTTGTTCGCGGCAATGGAGCTTGGAGCGTGGAGCTTAAGGATGGAGCTTGCTTGAAGCTTGCACTTGGATTGTGGAGCTACCGGAGTGCGCGGGAGAGGAGGTAACTCGAACGGCATGGAGGTAAGCTCACTACACCCGTAGATATGGATGGCGCGTCGGCTATGTGAGAGGTAGCCATTAGTGCTCGGCTTGGAACGCTTGAAATAATAAGCGGTCCATGGGTCTTGGTGGTTGAGCGAAAGCTCCCACATTTTGGTTCCGTTGCTGGGACCAACGGATTCAAGCCTTGAGCGCTTGCGCGCTTCGAATCGAGCATTGGAGTAGGGTTTCCCCCGAACCCGTGCTTGAGATAGGTAGGAAGCGAGGGGGTTGAAGATGGTATTCGATCTCCTTGGCAAGTAGGTTTGTTGTTTTTTTTTAGATTTATGTTGTGAGAGGGAGTAGTGTAGGTATTTACTTTGTGATTTGGATGCATTAGAGTAGGAGAAAACAAAGAAAAACAAAGAAAATAAGCATTAGGGTTACTGTTGCAAAACAGGGCAGAAATAGGGCAAGAATCGTACAAAAGTGGTAAAAAACTTACTTGTGATGCCTAAGGTCAGTAAGTGAGTTATTGGGAGTGCCAATACCATACCTGGAAGAGGGTATAAGGGCCAGAAGTGGCAAGAAAGGCCACATTGTGCATTGCAGGGTTTCAGGAGAGCAGGAGAGAAGAGGAAAGCTTGGCGAGGAAATCCGCTTCGATCTTGGCATCAAGGAGATCGTCGGCTAGCCCAGGTAATTCTACACCTTCCCCTACAGTAGTAGGACCAATCTGGAGTTGCACAACAAGGGGGAAGACCCCCAGCGCCCTGCACGTCGAATCTTGCGAGCTGCGGCAAAAACACGCGCGGCGTTCGGCGCATCCGAGTCACGTCGACTTTGGTACGAGGCCTAGACTCGGCCCTCGGACCACTCGACCCACTCGGCCAAGCCTCGAACCGTCCGAGTCGACCCATCCGAGACTCAAATTCGGCCCTCGGCCCTCGGCCTAGGTGCCTCGGCCCGTCCGAGTGACCGTGTCCGAATTCATTCGAATCGTCCGAACTTTACACTCGGCCCATGCGCCTCAGCCCATCCAAGTGACCCACTCGGACCCTGCAATTCGGACCTGTTAGGCCGAATTTAGATTTTCTCAAATTTTAGCCTGAAGACAGGGAAATTAACCGAGAAACCATAGAGAGCAGAAATCTTATCACAGATCCATTGCCGGGCTGAAACTGAGAGTAAGTGGTTCAAATTTGGCTATAAATAGTCCTCCAAAATTGTGCATGGCTTTTACCGTAACGTCCCTGCGGGCCGGGGGGGACTGCCCCCCCCGGACCCCCGCAGAGGGGGCTCTGCCCCCTCCGCACCTCCCCTGAGTAGGTTGGAGAGAAAGCGTGCGCTATGACAGGCCCTCCAAATTGGACCTTAGCATAGCAATGGCTCTACACGAGCATGGAGCCTCACTTGCAATAGAGCAGCCAAAAGCCCATGCCCGACCTGAGAGAAACAGAGACCCTAGAACATCAATGGGCCAATCTAGCCATCAAGGCCAAAAAGGTCACACCACGAGAACACAAGGACATTGTGTTCAACCCGTGTCTAGTCAGAGCAGAATGCAACTTCAGCAAGCTACAAATGCGAGGATGACTAGACACGACACTCTTGACGAGAGAGGTACCTTGAATAGCACTGCATTGACGATCCAAGACAGCAGTGGAGAATCCACATCTGGTCGTGCAGTTGAGAACTCAAGGGCATCAGAAGGCTTAAAATTACAAGCCAAGACCCGGAAGATGAAGACATAGTACCACCTGCTTATCTTAGGGTCAAACTCACCGCGAAAAGAGAGCATACTATTGATGCCCTAATTGATGAAGGAGCAGATTTTAATATCTTGACCTATGAATCATGGACCCTACTAGGCCAACCAGAGCTCACACCGACGGATGCAACTCTTAATTATTACGGGGAGCACCCACAAGCACTTCTAGGGAAGTGCAGAATCCTTGTAACAATTGAAACAGAAAGCTTGCCACTCCTGTTCCATGTCCCTCCCAATAGCGAGAATGGTGGAAAGGAAATCCTCTTAGGAAGGCCCTTCAAAAAGGCTACCAAGTGTGAGGCGGACTATGTAGCTCAGAGGATACACTTGACACTGCCGGGTGTGAGGATTGTCACGACCTTTAGCAAGGGTGACCTCAGCAGACCCCGAGGGAAAGGCAAGGAAGGTGCTGACGTAACAATCAAGCCCATTAACGAGAGCAAGGACTTGTTTGAAGAGTTAATACAAGCACAGGTCGAGCAACGAGAGCCAGTGAGTGAGGCCATGCCTGAACCAAAAAGGTTAAGAGAACCAAAAAGGTTAAGAGACAATGCCAAGGACAGGCTTTGGACTTACAAATATCGTAGAAGACCCCAGAAGAAGCCCAAGCCTTATAGACGCAGGCATCGATGGAGGGTCAGCACAATGCCGCGATGGATATCGAAAGCGTTGCTACGTGCTCAAGGGTATTATGCAGGCAACCGATGGATTTGGGTGCCAAAACCCCTTGCTAAACCTCCGTGGTCGACTGAAGGCCCGAGCGCATTGAAAGCAATGAAGCACAGGAGAAAATCTAAGAGAAACTCTAGGTCTCGAGGCAACAAACCAGACATGATTGTTCAAAAGAAAGAGCCTCAGCCTAGCATGCTAAATAGACAGATGTCATATGTAGCCATTGAGCATGCACAAAAATCATTAGTGCCCAAAGAGCCTTTGATTTCCCAAGGGGAGAACAAGCATCATAGGCACAACATTGCTCAAGGCAAGGCTAATTGCTCAATAAAACAAATGGCACAATTGTCTAATAGCCTCGAGCAAATCATTCAGCCAGTGCCAAGCCCACCTAAGAGTCCTAGATCTCCTACATTCTCTTCTTCCAAACGGACACAGGAAGCACAACAGCAGTCGTCAAGGGCGACTGCTCAGTCCCAATCTCCATCTCCATCTAAGCTTCCGAATTTCCAAGAGGTGGGACATGACACCATCTGTAGCTCTCGGCCCAAGGATATGCCTATGCAACCTAAGGTGACTGGATCAACTCATGCTCGATCTACACAGGTGAATGTTCAAATGGAAACAAAAGACACGACCACTTATGATTGCCTTAGGGACTTGACACCGCAATCCACCAAGGGTAGCAAGTCCACTAAACTAGCTGCTACTACTTCCAATCAGGGATCACAGCAGTCACAGCCCTTGGCCGTGACAATGCCCCTTGTGGAACGTGTCCTTAATAGTTCGCCTATGGAGGAGGTGTCGCAACCAACTTCCTCGACAACTCCAGCACTTTCAAAGTGCCTAAAGCCTAGGCTGGAGGGGTTAAGCACAAGGGAGTCGGCTGAAGGGCTAGACTCTCCGAGAAGGGAGGCAGTTGTATCCTCACAACCTAGCAAGGCTATTCAGCAGGCCACGGCCATGTCCCGTAAGGACACACTAGAGGAAGAGAATGCTGAGGCCCAACCAAGCACATCAACGGTTGATTCAGTTCAGGGTCCTGAGTCATTGAGCGATGCACCTTCATTGACCAAGAAAAGAGGAGAAAACAACAAAGGCAACAACAATCACAGGTGGTTGTGGACCCCAAGAACATTGAGACGAAGGGCGCTGGAGAGTTGATGAACAAAGCATCGAGTCCATCCACCAATAAGCCCACTGATGCCTCTCCTAATAGCGGTGAAACCTCAGACACATCGGTGTGCTCTGAAAAACCAAAGCAACCGTTGCCATCAACAGCTGATCGCAACACTCTATCCACTGACAATAGAACTCGCATTGACCAATCAAGAGTGGATACAACGTTGTCACAACAGGATGACAAATCTATACCAGTCACATCTGAGAAGAACCATGACAAAATAGCAGCAAAACCTCAGGAGAAACGTGAGAACCCCAAGAGCATAAGAAATCCTAGCGCTAACCAATCTTGCTCATCTAGGCCTGAGCCCCCGGCCGTGCTAAAGCCTAAGGAAACTCTTAGAACTTTGCATGAGATAGCAACCGAGCAAGCCCTCGTTGAACATAGAAGTGTCACATAATGCTTAACTGAGTTGGATGCTAAGCTCAAAGTGGTCACACGTGTCTACGTCCTTGCGGACATGGGCACAATCCCCAAGGAGCAGCTTGGAGATTACTTGATCGTTCCTCTATCATGGGAAGAACAAGAACATCTTAACGGGCACTACGACAGGCTCTTGCATGAACACATGCGACTCATCCCTGACGAGGAGGCTGACAAACTGCGCTTAACCGTCACGTTCAATGAAATGCTCTGCCGATCGAATCTCGTAGACATAGAGCAACTAAAGCGACTGTCAGCAGGCCAGAGTCAATTTGAGCAGCGTTGGTGCGAAAGCTGTGTTGTAATGGCCGAACTAGGGGCTCAGATCATGACGGTCTCAGAAGAGCGATTGGCCAAATGGCGGTCTCAACGAGACCCAACCTATGTGGCACCAACTTCCCTTCGAGTGTTGACTGACATTCGGGGTACGGACTTAGCTGGAACTAGGCTACAGGACCCTTTGATTGATAAGGTTCTCACGGAGGAGGAGTTACATATTGCCAGTAGACTCGGTCAAGGTTCCATGCTACTCGACGTGGCAAAATATCTATCAGTATTAAGTAAGCTGCCGCGAATACTAGATGCATGTGCCACGCTCCGGTACAACCCCGAGTTCTACACTTGGTTCTTATCCTCGTGAAGTGACATGGATTCAGAAATATGTATATAAATAAACACTGCTTTTTGTGTCACCGTGTATAAACAATGTCAACACACACAGGCAATGATAGTCAAGCGCAGGGAGAAGAGTGGGGTCAGATAAACTAAGCTTCTCAAGTCCTCCTCTCATCACACATTCAAAAACCGTGTGACCAGCCCCACCTCCAAGTGAAGGGCATGCAACCCACATTGCCGCCATAGGAAGCCTTGACCAACAACTCTGATGGTGTAGACAGGGTGTAGTCCCTTCCAAAACACCTGCTTTCCTTTTTGGTCTATCCTTTCGAGGATGTGCCCTGTCCCACTCCACGACAACCAGCCCATGCGACTTAGCATAAACTAATATCCGCTAATGACTGGAGGCAACGCAAACATCAGCGTGGGTGCCACTCCTCTACAACAAACACCGCATGTCTCACCCCTCCCCTTCTTGTCATATGTGCTTCATAAACCATACTAAAATCCCTTCCATGCAAATAGTTGTATCATATATCCAGGTCTAATGCTTGGATTGCGTCTTGCAAGCTTCCTTTTTTGGCGGAACGCATGGAGAATCATGGCGATCTGGCATGCAAAGACGCTCTTCGCAAAAGACGAGAGCATGTGGCATGCGCCCCTCCACCGGAGCGCTATGTGCCCACCATCAAGAGGTATGCCAAGAAGCGAGGCCCTAAGCGACACTGTCCAGGGCGAAGGCCGAAGAATCCTCGAGTCAAGAAAGCCAAGACTCAAAACGTGCAACAGGTGGCAACACTAGTGGCACGAACCCCCAGCTCACGCCCGGGCCCCAGATGCTCAAGGGCAAAAAGGGCAACTCGGGAAAGAGAAGAATTTAATGAATTACTTAAAGACATTCTGGAGACGGTAGCGGGCCGAGACTACACCATTCATGTCCCGGCTGACATGTTCCCTACCCAACCCCACGGGAGCCCCACACCAGCAGAGCCCCAATCACCCGGCCACCCAGACTCGCCCCGCCTAGTACAAATCGAGTAGCCCATGTTGCATAAAGGGCTTATCAAATGCTAACTGGCCATAACTTTTTGTCTTTAAATGGTTAAGTGTTGACATGTTCCCGACTTGTATGAACTTTTCATATCTGTGTCTAATATATTTCACGTGTTTAGCAAAAGAAAAAGCTAATCAAGCGCAAGTGATAAATGTCTAAGTCAACACCATGGAATTCAGATGAGTGATGTCCCCTGGCATTGCACTGGTTTATTATAGTTGCGGCATATACCATGCATGTACTCTCATGAAGCGACAAGTGGATACAGGATGAGACAGGTCTTTGGGCGAAAGTGTTTAATGCTTGATCACCGCAAAACCATCGACCCCACAAAGAGCCGCGACAAAGCCACCCTGCCGACCGCCCACATCACATGGCCCAAAGCACATTCATGGGTCACCCTCCCTTTCTGGGTCAAGCTCTATAGTTGGCTCACGGCAGTCGTTACCTCAATCGTACCAACATCGTGTGTGTCGCAAGGAAGCTGCAATATCTCAAAGTGTGTCTCCCCATCTCAACAATGGCTTCTCTAACAACGAGGCTAGGACACAATCATCATTGTAATATCCATTTCCTGAGCCTTCGAAGCTTGACATTTTCCAACCCATTGAGAGGCTGATAGCCTCAACATATTGTAATGGTTGTACGCAGGCAAGTCAAAAAATAATAATAATAATAATGAAAAGATAAGAAGCACCCACGATCACAGCACAGCACCTAGGGGTCCTCAAATTAGGTACTCTAGTGACCTTGGTCAACTGGCTTCGTCCCTAGTCCCCTAGCCCCTTACCATCACCCAGAATTATTCAGGGCACATTAAGGGCAGGACATACTTGGGGAGCTTGTCTCGCCTATGGTTAGACCTGTCACCCTGACCCACTTGCACAATCCCCTCTTGCACTCTACCTTAATACCATTGCAATCCATTGTGATAAGCACCGAATTGGCCATGAAATGTACCCCGTCCTCATCAAGCAAGTCCAATAGCTTCCTGCTATACTGAAAGTGCGGTGTCCCTGTATTCAATTATGCTCCGTCGTGCAGTCACAATGCAAAGGATGTCTCATATACCTTCACGTGTACTTCTTCTCAACATGGACAACTTTGCTTCATCCACACATTATTATGAGAAACTAGCCCACGGTCTTCTAACTACGTAATATCTAAGTATGCACGAGCACTTACATAATATTTGCATCGAAGTATATACACAGTTTGGGTCCTCAAGTGCAGGACAATACTCTCAGCTTGCTTAAAGTTCGACCTGTCTCCCAAACTAATCAAATATGTATTGTGCACGACAAGAAGACTAGCACTACCCCTTAGGGAGCGACCACACGAGAGGTTTTCAAATGGCAGGTATTGCAGCCTCCAACAAAATTTCAATCGCTCTTCTGCGACACCCAACCCTGCATGCTTATCCCTTACCATCCGACAAGCCCGCAAAGAATCGACATGTGCAGAATCCCCAACAAACCAACACTTGTGCTGGCCATCAATGTAATCCCAAACACAAACTAGCCCTACTGCCAACTCCAACAACCTTCCACCCACTACCTTGGCCACCAACAGGCCCCAGGACCTTCTTCCACACCACCCCCAACACTCCTCCACATAAACCACGAGCGTCCTTGTCACCCACGTCTTAGGTGCATGCTACAGCCTGCTACCTACGATGGTGAGTGCCATGGGACTGGCACTCGTCAAGGAGGGGGGTAATGTTAACCCCAACACGAAGAAAGCAAAAGGAAGTGGAAAAGACGCAAGGCAAAGGCGGAAAAAAGGTAGCCCGACTGAAGAAAGAAGAGGAGAAAAGGCCAAAAGCGTAAGGGCAACCTTAAAAGTCCAAGGCAAAGGCAAAAGGGGAAAGGCGCATTTTAAAATAAAAAGGCGCACCCTGAAATCTTGTAAAAGAGCGCCGGGCTCTCACCCGTGCAATTTGTAAATGTAGACGGGCGGTGGATGGGAAGCTAGGAAGATAGAAGGACAATGGGAAAAAGGGCCTAAGCTACGGCCGGCCATGTAAAAAAGGGAAAAGGGGATGACCGCCCAAAAGGGATTTAGGGTTTTGTATATAAAGTTGAAAAGTGAATGAGAAGCTCATTCTTGTGGGTGGCCAAAAGTAGCTCTCCTCTTCTTCTTCTTCTTCTTCTTCTTGCTTGCTTGAGCTTGTGCTTGAGAGAGGAAGTGTGAGAGTGTGAGGGAGTGTGTGTGTGAGGGTGAGGGACCGAGGAGGAGAAGCTCTCCATCTTCTCCTCTCTTCTTCTCTTCTCTTCTCTTCTCTTGTCGAGCTTGGAGCGTGGAGCTTGAGGATGGAGCTTGCTTAAAGCTTGCACTTAGATCGTGGAGCTACCGGAGTGTGCGGGAGAGGAGGTAACTCGAACGGCATGGAGGTAAGCTCACTACACCCATAGATATGGATGGTGCGTCGGCTATGTGAGAGGTAGCCATTAGTGCTCGGCTTGGAACGCTTGAAATAATAAGCGGTCCGTGGGTCTTGGCGGTTGAGCGAAAGCTCCCACACTATTTATTCTTAGTCATTGGTGCAAAAAGCACCATGGTGTATTTGCATGCAATAATCGTGTCACAACGAAACAATTGCATGCCATATTAGCTGTGATATTCATTGTTGCAAGGTGAAAGTCATAGAGGAGAACTAGCTGCAAATTTGGATGGAGTGGAGAGGATTAGTTAGGATATGGCAAAGGCATTGTGAGGGACATAGGAAAGGGATGATCCTACTAGGGTTTTTATAACCCTATGAGATGCCAAAGGGGGTCCTTAAGGTTTATTCACACTAGGTTAGGTTATTAGTACTAGCTTGGACTATTAGGTACCCTAGTGGTTATGGCTAATATGTGCTGAGGGTTAATACAAACTTCAAACATAGCAAATGTAGACGAAGTAATTATTGTTTTTGAAAGATAGTTATTATCAAGTTTAAGTACACAAAGGGCAAAATTGTATATAAATAAGAAAAGGAATAGCTAGGGATAGGCTCAATTCTTGCCACTTATTTGAACTCTTGCCTTGCCTTCTTGTTTATCTGAGTGATCAACTCTTGAAGATTAAGTCTATGCTTTATTTTTGCGATGGGAGCTTGAAGAAGAGCTAAAAAAGAAGGCTATGATTGATTGTTGATGTTCACTTTTATCAATCTATTCAAGTTGACACCGTCTCTTTACTTGCGAACAAGACTTTTTACCGTGCAAAGTCAATATTTGTATTATGGTGGTAACACGATGTTTAAAAAACATGCTTGAGATCATGCATTTGACTCGAGAATATTTTGATAGTATACAACCCATATGCTTTGTTAGGGAAAAACTCTCTTTTAATTAAGGGATTTCTAGTTGTTGTCTTTATTGGAATAAGTTTTGTTGAGATCTCTCAATCTGGTCATTAAGTTTTGTTGTTGAAAGATGAAGTGCTCAATTATTAATATATTTTCTATTCACCATTGGGATATTCCAAATATGATACCAACTTGTAGAAATATTGAGTGTACATTCCTATTCATTTTGATGAAAGAACAATAGATTTGTGGAGGTTCATAGACAAGATATAGGTTTGAGAAAGCAAAGAAAACCACATACTTCATTGCATAAAACTTGCATCTTTAAATAAGCACATGAGTACATTGGATACATTGTATTGAGTCCAGTTTGACTTGCCACTTCACATCTTTATCCATCCAACTCAAGATCCTTATCTCTCAACACTATAAGGTCTAGTTCATTTTACATTTGCATACAAGGAAGGCATATTTCAACACCCCCCCTTGGTGCCTTATTCTGCAAGGTGGTCAAGTGGTTGCATTGATCGATTTTGCAATGTCCCTCACTGATAGGTGCATTTTATGGCTTTTGCTAGTGGGTGGTCAACCTCTTTATCTTCAAGTCCTTATCTTCAGCAAAAAATGTGTCTTTTTACCTTTTTGTCTTGGTTATTTTCCTCCATGAAATTTGATTGTTTTGTAAACCTACATGTCTCTTCATGGATGTTTGATTTTCTTACAATGATTGAATCTAGGTAGGTGTTTCAATCTATATTATGTGCTAATGTGTCATTTCTTTTTGCAATGGTAGCATTCCTTGGAATCCTTCTCTGTAAAGAATACAATGTATGTGCTTGTTGACGATCTCACTTGACCTTTGAGTTTTTTTTCAATGATGCACATTCCAGGTAGCATTGTATTGTATCTTATTACGAATTTTAACTTGGATACCTTCAAGTTGGTTGATTAAGCTTCTTAATTTTGATACATGTTATGCAATTGAATAATTGTATTCATGATGCAAACTATAGAAATCAATTTTTAAATATATCTCTTGATTTTTTGCTTTTGCACCAAAAATATTATTTAACTCCTTCCACACTTTCTTTGCTATTACTTTGATGTTAATCCGATGAATAAGGACTGGAGCAAGATGTAAACTAATGATTAGAATTTGTATATGAGTTGTGATACTTTGCTCTCGTCTCCCTCGAATTTTTATATGCCAAATGAAATGTTGGAAGTTGAAGCCATGATTTTTATGGAGAGGTATTACTTGGTTATTTCCCACAACAGTGTCTAATTCCTTACAAAACGAGATTCCCCAAATACTAGATGTGCATGAACAAGAGTTAACAAACCCGTTTCATATGAATGTAATTTACATAATTTAGGCTTGTTTAGGACAACAAGCAATGAGACCAACCCTTGCGAGTGACCAATTTGCAAACACTAGTGTGAACAGGGGTTAAAGCCAAACCGATTTGCAAAAGCGTTTAAGTGTGAAAGAGGCTTTTTTGGGCTAAGGTTATTAATCTTTAGCTTAATAAAGACAATAAGAAGAAAGGAAGTAATAGTGGTGGACAACATGGCAATGTTTTTCCAATCTCAAGATGATGCATGCTTTGAGGAGGTCTCAACAATGGTCCCTTTGATGCACTATGTCTCGAAGAGCAGTTCAATGAAGCTCCAAATTAGTAGCATCAATTCCCCCTCTTCTCTTTCTCACTTCTCTATCTCATAGACAAACATTGCCCCCTAGCTTGTTGTGATGGAAGCTACCCCTCTGCTTATGGCATAAGTAACCCCTTAGCTTGAGTTGGGCCCTACTTAAGTTGCCCTCTTGCTTAGCAATAACACTTGATAACCACCAAATGAAACATAATAAAATTGATAAGCTTAAAGAACCTAGTATACTTCAATGCTTTGATTGACGATGGCTTATTAATTTGCTTCAAGAAGACTCCTCTTATTACCTTTAATCTTTAACGATTTCCTTGGATGATGGATGCACATCTGCATGGCCACAAGGATGGTGGTTCTAATACCAAATGAAAGAACAAGAGATTCATGGAAGCTCATAGATAAGATAGTCTCTCTTTCATTCTCTTTTACAAATGGTATGTTAAAATGCCGTGCTTGAGTTTTTTGCGTTTTTTTTTTTCTCAAAACCCTGATCCTTTGCTATTTTCTTGCTACTTGCTCTTGCTCAATCCTTCAATAAGTCTTCAAGAAACATGAAAATGAAAGAAAATTTGATTTGGCCTTAAAGGAGTCGTGATTTGGGACATGTGCTACCTTAAGTTGCACCACATATTTTGGTTTGATTCCATGGCTTGTCCTTAAGTTGATTAATCTCCACATTGCTTTCTACTTAGCATTCATGATTCTCCAAAATGATCAGTGACAACTTGATCAAGTAAAATAGTATCGGGTTTTAAGCTTTTGTTATGGTGGATTACACTTAAATGAATGAAAAGTTCTCTCCTTTTGTTGAGATGAAAAAAACTGACCATGCAATACTCCAATAAGGCAAAACTTCACCAAGTATTTGTTGAAAATGATAGAGGCCCTAAAAGATAAATGCCATATTAGCTATTGACCCTTAGTAACAATGTATGAAATGGTAATGTAGAAGCACATTTTTAGCCAAGTTCAATCCCAACTACTAATTGGTCGCGAAGGCACTAAAAGATAAGAATAAACCCTTGCTACTACAACTGGTCATCACTTATGGATCAATAGACAACTTTGATACTGATTGCAATGAATTAAACTCTCACTAGCTTTTACTTTAGTTAAGAGGGCAAATTAACCCATTGACAAAGAATGTGAGGAGCTAGTTCTTACATTAAGTGGAAAGTCATTTAAGGTATTCTAGAGAAAGGTGGCTAAGCTTTGAACAAGGAGTATACAAGTAAACCAATATTCCACAATAATTAGCCAATGGGCTATGGATATCATCATCTAGCTAAGAAACCCTAAAGTGGCTCTAGTTCACAAATGTCTATTAAGACCCCAAGCCTAAAGATTGGTTCTCTACTTGTTGCAATTGTAAGCATCATGATGACAACTATTTCAAAAAGGTTATGTCTACTCAAGAAAATTTGTATGAGTGGAGTTTGACTCATATGAATAGCATTGATGGACAATCAAAGGAATACTCAAGTGAAAATAACTTAGAGTAGGGTGAAGATAAAGAATTACTACAGTTGAAAATCAACTCCTCGACTAACCAACCCCCCACCCAAACTATACAAAAATCCAAATGACTAAAAATTTATACTCTTTCATTTTGCTTGACATAAAAATATATGGCCTTGTTTACACAATCCACTTTAGAATAATGTATCATTAAAAAATATATAGCCTTGTTTACACAACCCACATTAGAATAATGTATCATAAAAAATTGTAGTTGCTTGAAAACCTCAAATCAATTCTACTATGACATGTCAAAGTAGATCCTCCTATTCGTAATTACTAAATTTGGCATTGATCATATCAAAGTAGATTCTCACATTTTAACTGAGTGTTGTAAAGGCTTAGCACTAAGGTGTCTTCATAATGTATAAACATCAACTTGGGCAAAGTTAGTCTCTTGTGCTCCACATAGCAATTATTTTTAATTGTTGCCCTTTTATTCCACAATATAAAAGACTTGTGTGTGATTAGCAGCATGATGTCAATACATATATTGCCATGCATGTCTATCCCTTGGTTGCTAGAGAAAGGAATGGAAACTCTTTTCCACTTCTTTCCATGCTCTAGTGCTAAATGCAAGCATCGCAACAATAAAGACAACCAAGGAGACCAACATCGAATCCAAAACGATTATCTTGCATGGCAAGGAGGCTGCTTGGAGTCCCCACTTCCTCACCTTTCCTTTGACTTCTGGTAGCCTATCATCCCCAACCCAAGTGGGAAACCAAGGTATCTAAATACTTGCCCCTTGGTAATTACCTTAAAGCCATGGGACCCCACCAACTAAGGGGACGATTCCATTTTATTGAAAAGAGATGCCTTTTTTGAAGCTTTGTTGTAACTTGTACGGCATAGGTACCCTATTCTCCTTATTATAATAGCACATGAAGATAGGGGTTATACTTGTTTTCACACACACACACACACACACACTCTCTCTCTCTCACACACACACACACACACACACACACACTCTCTCTCTCTCTCTCTCTCTCTCTCTCTCTCTCTCTCTCTCTCTCTCTCTCTAAATTGAACATAGGATACTATCATGCGCATGTCACACACACACATACACAAACATGAGATGATATGATATTTTAATTTTTGAATATCTATTCTATATATTATCTAAGGGTTTGCCTTGGGGATCCTGAACCAACCAGAAGGCTTCCAAGCTTATGTGGCACAAAGATAAAAAGTTTGATATTCAAGAAATAAAGAGGGTTTTTTCTTGAAGGGTGAGTGGGGCCATATTCTGTGTGTGTGTGTGTGTGCATTGTGCACATACTCTAAAAATATTCACAAATGTACATACACTATTGAAAAATAGTTGAATTATGTTTAAATTGAACATATGTGATGAGGTAATAATTTTAATGGTTGAACATGTTCATACAATGTATACATACTTTAAAACCACATACAAATTCACTGGACCATAAAAACACATGAACAATACAAACACATATACACATGTATGCATGCACATAGATGTGTAAGCACATATGTATATGTAAACAAAGGAACAAAAATAAAAATGATGAGAGGGAGAGAGAGGACGCATATTTATGAGACCACACAAATAGACACACATGCATAAATAAATGCATAGATACATACATATATGCACTCATACACATAGAGCATAAGCAAAACAAGAAGCGTAAAAAAGGAAAAAAATACGCGTGTGTGTGATCTGCACACACACACACACACACACACACAAATACATATACACACATATACACTTGTGAATGCTTTTAAATTTCACCCACTAAAATTTTTAACATCTATCTTCCTTTAATAATGCATTGCTCTTAAGGAAAAATAAGAGACACCCAAACAAAAAAAGGTTGGCCTAGTCTTTCATAGGCCAAAAGAGAACTCAACTTACTTTTGAACATGACCGCTCCATATGCGCATACCGAAATGGTTGGTATTGTAGCTCATGATTCCATGCGGGTGTGATGTGGTGCTCATGAAAAACATTTTTGATAGTAGGTACAAAAACATTCAACTAAAAAATGTGGATATTTTAAAATCAAATAATATAGACTTGTAATATTTATAACTAAAAGTTTTGTAAAGCTGAAGGTTTTACACAATTTTTATGGAATTTTGAAGGTTTTCTTTTTTAAAAATGTACAATTCATTTCTGTGAACAACGTGATGATCAAGCATATGAACAGGATTTTAAACGGGTTCTTTCTGAACAATGTGAATGATCAAGCATGTGAACAGGGTTTTTGTAAGAGACCACAAGAACAAAAGGGTTTAGGAGGTTTACTTGAGTCGAGGGCGTACGCAGACGAAGCAGGTTCAATGGCGGACGTTCAGCAGCAACAGGTACGCATAACGATTTGTCTGTCTCAGCGTGTTACATTTCTTTTTCCTTAACTCCGCAAAACGAAGTGAAACGGCTAGGCTTTCAACATGTTACAGTTTGTTCCTCGTTTCCGCAACAGGTAGTGAAATGGCTAGGCTTTCTCCCATTACAAGAAGAAATAACCCGCCTCCTGCCTACTTTCAAGCGTTCGCGCACTCATGCTCCCATGCTCGCATGCTGTGTGTGCACACTACAACTTGGCTGTGGACTTTTTTTGTAACGTTCAAGTAGCAGGGGTGCCTGATTGGTTTTTGAACAGAAGTAGCAGGAAATGGAGAAGGTTGGGAAGCAGCAAAAGTTGAAAAACGTTTGCACTGAATTTCCCAAGCATGTAGACCTTGTATTCTGAAACGCTCTTTACTTGCCAATATACATGCAAGTAGACAGAAGGAGATGCTATTGATTCCGTCAGTGTGGGGAATTATTAGGTTCCTGCCAATGGAGACTATAAAATGACAAGAATATTGACATAGACTCAACACACTAGGACAGAGTTGAGGGGAAAAGTAAGAAGCCTAAGTTTGTTATTGGACACTTCTGAGAGAGAGTTTACCTGTCTGCTGATGAGGACTTTGAACTACAACGATGAAGTGTCACTCTGATCAATTTCAACTATTTGCACTGTTTGAAAACTAGATTTAGGTTTTCAAGAGAGAGTTTACCTGTCTGAGAGAGAGTTTACCTGTCTGCTGATAAGGACTTTGAACTACAATGATGAAGTGTCACTCTGATCAATTTCAACTATTTGCACTGTTTGAAAACTAGATTTAGGTTTTCAAGGGATATGCAGATTATTGTATCGAGGCTCATATGTCTAGTCTCCTGAAGCATATTTGTTTGCCTATTGTTTTAATTAAATTTGGTGAATATTGTGTATCTGCTGCAGGCACTCTATTTACTGTATGAGTCTGCTTCGGGGTACTCCTTGTTTCAAGCCTATGGTCTGGATGAAATAGGACAGACTGTAGATGCCGTGCAGCAGTCTGTGATTGATCTTACACGATTTGGGAAGGTTGTGAAACTTATAGCCTTCAAACCTTTTAGCTCAGCGCTGAATGCCCTGGAACAGTGCAATGCTGTGTCTGAAGGTTTGATCACTCTCTGTTATTTAGAGTATGAGTTATATGCTGGTGGGAAAAAAATCGTTATCAATTTGCTGCAAGGGGTTAAAAGTGTGCCTCAAATTGTCCATGTGTGGTCCTATACTTGGTTTTAGTGTGTAGTGGGTGCAACTTCCTAGCTAACCTGAAACTTAAGCTCATTGTAACACATCAAACTTATTACAGGGATATTGACAGAAGATCTTTCAAATTTTCTGGAGTTAAATTTGCCCAAGGTTAAAGAAGGGAAGAAAGCAAAATTCTCTGTTGGGGTTGCGGAACCTAAACTAGGCTCACAAATTTTGGAGTCGCTGCGAATTCCATGTCAAAGCAACGAGTTTGTGTCTGAATTGTTGCGTGGGATTAGGTTACACTTTGCAAAGTTTGTCAAAGATTTAAAGGTACCATTTAAAACAAAACTCATTCATTTAAGTCAAGAGAGCAAGTGCTTCTTTTTTCAGCTTACTCTGGACGTTGTTGTCATTCTGTGCATAGACCTTAAAGTTCCTCTCTGTAACTGTTATGTCACTCCCAGTAATGGGCATCATGAAGCCATGAGATTGGAACACCAGATAGCTTTACTGATCAGGCAGATGATAATATGGTGCCTGGGTGCACTTCACAGTTGAACTGGGCTTAGGAGTGCATCTTGCTGCTTGCATTAGATAGGGTAATATGAGGGGAGGTTGTAAAGGGTATGTGCTGCTGCGAGTGGGTGGAATGTTTGTCCGCCATTGAGAATACTCCCAAGGAACTTTTAGATTATTGTTTATGATGTTGGTCGTGCTTTGAGATATTCTGCTATGTTGAGTGTGTTTTACTTTGAGCAGGAAGGGGATATTGAAAAAGCGCAGCTTGGGCTTGGCCATAGCTACAGCAGGGCCAAGGTGAAGTTTAATGTTAACAGAGTGGACAATATGGTTATCCAAGCCATTGCATTACTTGATACACTCGATAAGGATATCAACACCTTTGGGATGCGCGTCAGGTGATTGTGGACTGTTGCATACCATTCATTGTAACTTGGTGCAATTTTGCTGCAATTGCGCGCTTGAAATGGTGAATGGATTCTGTTTTATGTGAAGGTTTGAGTGATTTGTACTGATTGTCTTAACCTTCTGATGGATAAATAGGGAATGGTATTCTTGGCACTTTCCAGAGCTGGTCAAAATTGTTAATGACAATTACATCTATGCAAAAACAGCCAAATTTGTGAAGGATAAGTCCAAGTTGACAGATGATTCGTTGCCTGAGCTAACAGAAATTGTTGGAGATGAAGACAAAGCAAGAGAGATAATTGAGGCTGCAAAAGCCTCTATGGGTACTGAATGGACTTTTTCCTTTTGTTTTTTCAAGTGATATGCATCTCAGAACATACAATAATGCATCTTGCATGCATTTCTGTCTGTGTCTATATTGTATGATGCCTATGCAGATATATGAGTTGATTGCAGTTTTGAAAGCTCTTTGCGCAGATACACAGATCTCTCTTTAAGAAAAAGTTTAAGTGACATGCTATTCCAGTTGGTTGCTGTGGAGATATGCAGTTGTGGTCTTTTTGATATGGATCTTGAAACAAGTGGAACGTTGTCATGTTATTGCAAGTACTTGTTATTGTGTCTTGATTGTACGATGGGTCTATCTGATGGTGCTGGCAGCTGCTAATTGGGCTTTTCTGAGTCATTCAAGCTGTGTTTGCTTGTCAGCTTCCAAGGTGAATTGGTGGCTTTGGTCGATCAGATGAGGGTTTTTCTTGAACCTTATCACTCCTTACATTACTGTGATCCATACAGGCCTTGGCTCTAGATCAGGTCACCATCAACCAGCCAACTTACTCATTAAGAGCAGAAACTGTTGTGGTGAGGCTGAACATTCACACATGTTCTATAAGGAACAGGCTCAGATGGCCAATAGTTTTCTCATTCTCAAGTTTGCCTCTGAGTCTTAAAGAGAGCCAATACATGCCTTGGATATGCACTTCAATTGGTGAACTTGATGCTTTGTATGTTGTCTAAGATTTGACTTATGTTTTGACAAATTTTGTGCTCAAGGGTTCTGCATGTAGCCATCTGATTGACTGGTTGACTGACCTACTATAGCAGTTGTAGTAATAGATGCCAAAGTCACACCCCGAATCTACCTCATGGAATGATGGCTTGCTACATTTCCCTAGGAATTCACAGCTACCCTTTCACTGGATATTACTGCTGGAAACACAACTTTTCTCCAGGAATTCACAACTGCCCTTTCACTGGATACTGCAGGAAACATGACTCATTACAAGGATTATGATGTTTATTGGGACTTAAAAGGTTCTGGCATGCAGCTTGTTACTTGCTCTTTGGATCATGCTACCACACCTATCTCATTTGATTCTGTGACCCAATCCTATCTGATGATAGAGTCTATAGAACCATTGAATGTCGTACATTGTTTTCATTGGACCTGTCATACTTATCCACATCCTCCTCAATGACCCAAGTGTTGGGAATAAAGGGCCATCGTGCCTTTTATATGTTCACGGGTGTGAACACACCCTTAGCACATTGTACTTTCATATATATATCTATCTAAAAACCTGAAGAGGTACACTTGTCATTGTACCCACAAGTCGTGCTCACTCTCACTATCTACTTTGCACTCTATCTCTCTCTCTCTCTGTTGCTAGCATTGGCAAGCACTGCGTGTCTCGATTCTTGCGTCTCTGAGCTCAAGCAAGTGGTATCAGAGTGCAGGTGTTGAATGCTCCATCAGTCGTACACGAGTCAGTCGGTAGAGTCGGAGTTGCAAGTTGGGCGATAGGATTGACGAAGTTAAAGTCTTTGAGTTGCAGGCGTGGGTGACAGGATTGTTAGGGGCGCGCAGCAATGTTGGACGGCGTGCGACAGGTCGTGGATAGGCGATAGTTGCTCCAGGTGTAGGATAGGGCATGTAAAGAAAATACCCTAACACAGAAGCATAAACAGAAACCGTACAACAAAGCACAGATTGATAAAAGGACACAGTTAGGGGTTAGGGTTAGGGTAACTCAGAGACAATGAACACAGTGAATAAATGAAATGATATGACTACTAATAATACAATACTCATGCAGCAAACACACTATGCAGTGAATGAATACTGGACCTCGAACTCCTGTATCTCAAGGATCAAGGTAGGGGTAATGAGTTGGAGAGTGTGTCATACTCCGAACGGATCCCGAATCCCAGCAAGGCATCCTCTGGATGTCGAACACCAGCAAACGCAGCAATGTGAGCTAGATCTGATGCAGACTGCAGTCTATAGAGAGAGTGTGCAGAAAATGCAGGCTGTAGAGGAAGGTAGACAGTAAACGTAGACTGAGTGGAGTTTGGCGACAACTGAGGAGAGAGAAAAACTATCAGGCGCAGCAGGTAGAGAGAGAAAACTGCCAAACGCAGCTGAGGAGAGAGAAAACTGCAGACGACAGCTGACAAGTGAGAGAAAGACTGCAGCGACTGCAGCAAGAGAAAACTGTTAGGGCGGCAGCTGGGGTCTGCAAACGCAGCAGTTTGCTGATGTGGCAGGCTGTATGACAGCAGTGCAGATGATCAACAGTCAGTTGCTAGGCAGAAACAGCAGCAATTAGCGTGTGGAGAGCTGGAAACAGGCGCCTGACTGTAGGGAACAGTGATGGACAGCAAGGGCTGAGATGTCCTCTGCGAACGGGGTGTGGGTAGCAAGCTGATAATATCTGAAACTTGCAAAAACGAGATTAAGGGAAGAGTGGAGGGCTGGCTACCAATTTATAGAAAATTAGGGTTCTAGATTCTCTCCCACTTAACTCTCTCGATCCGCTCCCCGTTTTAGGGTTTTGACTAAAATAAGCCTAAAATAAGCATGTTTTGGGGCTGTTTAAGTGGCTAAGAGCAAATTTTAGCTCAACACCCCCTCTCAGGCTTAAAATAGGGCGAGAAAAGTAGGCCAGCTTAAATTTTGATTTACCCCAAGGCGTTCCACCCCAAAGCAGCCAGGGCATCAGACAAAGGGTGCACGTCGGCTACCCAGTGGCCTACTAAGACGACAGCGGCGATGGTTATCTTACCAAGGGAGCCCAAGTGATCATCTCAGAGAGGCCAAGGAATCGGATCAAGGTTGCTCGGAGGTTGTCCAAGGGCCTACCAAGTCCTACAAAGGTGGATGGAATCAATGGACTTGTCTTTTTAATTTTATTTATTTTGGAAAATACATAAGCAATATAGGAGCAGCGGCCGATTAAGTGACATAGGAAAAGATAAAGAGAGTTTTAAACCCAAGTCAAACACAAAACTAGCAACCCAATCCCTCGCACTGACTAGGATAAGTGCCTAAGGATGAGAAAAAGTGTGTATGTGCCAATCATATGGTGAATATATGGAAAGGCAAAAAAAGAGGATGGTGGGCTTAGCAAGACAAGCAAAGCAAGCAAGCAAGCAAGGGTAGGGAAACTGCCTTTAGGAGAATTGCCATGTGTGATGCTACGAATATGGTGAATCCTAGAGTCCACCACTCCAAAAGACCGAAAAGGGATAAATGCGCACAGATGCATGTTGATATAAACAGAATACCAATGCATAGGGTAATGCAAAGGGAGATGCAAGATGTCATGCTCATGCAATATGCGATGCAATGGTGCCACTGGGATAGTGCCCTTGTAGGGGAATTGTTCACTTGTTCAAGTGCTCTTTTACAATCAGGTCATCCTGACTGCGGATTACAAATGTCCATAATACAATACAAAAGAATAAAGGAATGTAATGTTTAAAGAATGTAAGCATCATCACTGTCATTATCAAGAGTAGAAGCCGCCCCCTCTCAAACTGGAAGGGAAAGCAAGAGGGAGGCACCCTCTCCTTGTCAAGTTGAAGAAGTAGGGGAGGGTGTACCCAAGCCGATCCTGGGTAGCAGGTACTGAAGAATTGGCAGGTTGACCGCTTTGGTTAAGATATCTGCAAAATTATCTGATGAAGGCACAAACTCAAGGCGAATAGTGCCTAGCTCAACGTGCTCTCTGGAAAAATGGAAGTTGACTGCCACATGCCTCGAGAATGATCATCCACTATCAAAAAGAAGTACAATGTGCCGTTCAAAGCGACAGTGGATGTCGGCCCGCAAAGATCAACGTGAATCAATCTAAGAGGCTCCTCAGCTCTATGTGTAGACTGCTGAGGAAATGGGGTACGGTGCTGCTTCCCGAGCTGACAGGCTTTACAGACATCTCAAGCTAGCTTTAGGCGTGAAAGACCCTCAACTAGTTCATGGCGTGACAACTCATAAAGTGAGTCATAACCAAGATGCCCCAAGCGAAAATGCCAAAGACGCTCATTGTGCGTAGGCTCCCAAGATGTGGCTTAGGCATGGAAGCTATGAAACACGGAGCCCTCGGCAGTTGGCTCGGTGAGAAAGTGAGTCATGTGGTATAGGCCATTAGGCTGTGTCTCACTGCGAGCAATTACTAAACTAGTCTGAGAGTCAAGGACCTCGACTGTGGTTGCTGTAAAGAAAACTGCTCACCCCTACCGGCAAAGCTGCTGAACAGATAACAAGTTCACCCCAAGTTGAGGGATATGATATATATTGTCCAGCAAAGCCAGATCCGGACCCTTGTCAGTGGCAAAACTGACGCAACCTTGAGCCTGAATCTTGACCGAGGAGTTGTTTCCTACACGGACCCGCCCTGCTGCAGGGGCTTGGGTACGGAAAATGTCTTCTATAGGAGTCATGTGATGTGTAGCTCCACTATCCACAACCCAAACTGGAGCTGAAGTGCTCGGCTGTGACGAGTGGGCCTCTGTAGTAACCTCATCAGGAGGCAACTCACAGATGTGGACGAGACTCGTATTGGACGTCTCTACGAAGACAATGTGGGCCTTTGCAGACCAGTCAGACAAGCCCTCTGGAGTTGAGAACGTTGTCAATTGAGATGGCTGTGCGGTGGCAATGTGAGTCTGACCTTTAAACAGTCCCTTGCCATCACCCTGCCTCCCCTGCTGGGGGTTGCCCGACTGTGGGACGGGGGTCTGAGACTTAGGTTTTGGTGTTGTGTCTCGTGCTTTTGATTGACACTTGTCATCAAAATGGCTAGCCTTTTGACAATGTTGACAATACCTATTCTTTTTAGGTACATTCTGCCATCCTGGCTTAAGTGGTGACTAGGAGTTTCCTTGAGAATCCCTAGATTAATTTAGCTTTTGAGTTTGATTTTGATTTTGAGTGGAGGTTTGATTTGGTTTGCCCTTCCCTTGTTGCCCTTTCTGAGAATGAGCAAGAAGAGTTCCCTCTGAAGAGGAATTCATATGAAACTGATCGAACAACCGTGAGTAACGCAACAACTGACACTCAAATTCATAGAATGTAGGCATGGTAGGCTTTGAAACTATTCCTTTCACAAAATTGAAGTATTTCTTGGGGAGTTTATTGAGGAACAATGTGACGTGATCGTCAGAGGACTTGGGAGTCCCCGTAGTGGGGAATTCAGCAAGAAGACGCTGATACTCAGCCAACTTGACTTTCAAGTCATCCCGGTCAGTGATTTTGAAAAGCTGAAGCTCATGGTCAAGATTAATATGACAGGTTCTATCCCAAGCCCCATAGCGGTCAGTCAACTGTGCCTATCGCTTTGAGGCTAAGTCAAAATGTTGAAGTTGAGAATGAAACTCAGGCAATAAGCCCTGCATCAGCTCGACAATAGCGGAGGCATTCCTAGCCTTCCATGAGTGGACGACCTAGTATGGAACAAATGTGGGATCGAGTTGTGGTTCCAACCCCTGCATAAGATCCCATAGGTTCTGTGAGTCAAGGACATGCCTCATCAAATTCGACCAAGTAGTAAAATTTGACCCGTTAAAACGAGTCTTGTCATTAAATGCATTCTTGGCAGAAGATGAGCTAGAACCATGAGGTGTCGAGTAGGAGGTGGATGTGTTTGATATGAGAAAGAGGGAGGGGGAAGAGGTGGGTAGGTAGAAGTAAGGTGTGAGTGTCCAATGAGTGTCGATTGATGCGGAGGCACTGGAACATGAATGTTTCCATAAAGGGCCGGTGTAGATGGAGGCACTAGGACACGGTAGCCTTGTCCAAAGTGAGGCTGGGACACAGCAGTATGACCAAAAGGTCCACTAGGCAATGCCATGGAGGCAAACTGTGGAGGCAATTGATCCACACTCCAGAGAGACTGAGTGGGATACCCAGGTTGCAATGATCCCGAAAGTGTGTATGAGGTAGTTGGAACGCCACCTGGCTGAGGGAAGGATGAGGTCCTAAAGAATGTGCCTATGTTTCCATAACCCCCCGGTGTGATGTGCGGTGCGACATGAGGTGTTTGAAATGGAAATGTAAATGGTATAAATGAAAGTGGTGAAGCAGCGGAAGAAGGTGGTGGGATGGGTGGGTTTTGAAAGTGAGGTGTATGAGGTGCAGATTCTTTTTGTTCATTTTTATCATTTAAAGATTGAAAATGAAACTGTGAAGATGATGATGCACCATGTAATGAAGTGAAAGGAACACCAAACTCATTCTGATTATGTGAAGTAGACGGAAAAGAAGGAAGGGCAGAAGAAGAGTTACCTGGCTTTTTCTTATAATCCCCTTGACGTGTGTTAACATACAAGAATTGAGGACCTTTTTCGTAGTCAACAGTCTGGACTCTTTCTTCCACATGATCTCTACCAGTATATTGCAAAACAAAAGAGGTAAAAGAAGAAGGCACAAAAGACGAATCAAAAGTACCTTGCACCGGAGAGGATGGAAGAGTCTGAAAAAATGGAATATACTTTGGATCTTGCTCTCCAAAAGGGGGGCCTATCCCTGAGGGAGGTCTCGACGGCCCTGCAACATCAGCAGACTTATGCGCAACATCTGAAGAGTGAAAATCATGCATACCTTCATTCAAAAGCTTTTCTTGAAGGGCAATCCTTTGGTCGAGCTCCTCAATCTTCTTTCGTCGATCGGCTATGATTAGTTTATATTCTTCAAAGGTCAGCTTCCCTATCTTTTCTTCCATGTACTTAGATGTGTCTTTCACCATGTCGGAACTTTGTGGAGCAAGCTGATCGGCCTACTCTTGCTCGGTTCTCGGCATAGGGTGTTCTGGAGACTGAATCTGTGTTGATGTGTTCGAAGTCATTTGAACCTACTGTAGTTCTTGCTTCTTGCGAAGAGCTCTCAGATCAAAGGTCTAGGTATCTCAGAGAGTACTAGGCTCTGATACCATGTAAAGAAAATACCCTAACATAGAAGCATAAATAGAAACCCTACGACAAAGCATAGACTAATAAAATAACTCAGCTAGGGCTCAGAGACAATGAACACAGTGAATAAATGAAATGATATGACTACTAATAATATGATGCTCATGCAGCAAACACACTATGCAGTGAATGAATACTGAACCTCGAACTCCTATATCTCAAGGATCAGGGCAGGGGTAATGTAAACGCCCCGAACAACGTAGTATGCTTAACAATTATGATATTCGCTTGTTTTCAAGATTTAATATAAAAGAGAATGAACACTTAAAGCTAAAAATGAAAATTACTCACAAAATTATAGCCATGAAAATGTAAAAGTAATGGAGACAAGATTGAGGGTTGAAGATGGGCAACCCCCCCCGAAGGAATGTATTTCTGCTCAACCCAAGTCCCTTAGGGAAGAGCTCAGTTACAATCAACCTGAGAGTGAGAAAAAGGTAATTCTCACTCTCACAAGATCATGCAAAGATGTACAAACACACGTGCATTATCTATTATGCAATGATAAGAACTGATTTCTTTACAATATGAGAGAAGAAAAAGGGGAAATCAGCCTTTCTCCATCGTTGATCAGCAGTACATGGATAGGGCTTGCTTCTTGTAGCTAAAATGGAAGAAAGAGCTCGAGAAGGAGGTGCTGTAATGAATTTACAGGCTTGCTGTCTTGTAAAACAGCAGTGATAGAAGAGGGAATATGGAGGAATTTGATAATGGAGAAGTGGGGGATGATGATGGGGATGGATGGGGCCAGTTTCTGGCTATTTGTGGGTGCTGTACATGAGTTTACAGCAAAGAAAAATGATGATCAATGAAGAAAAACGAGCTCTTATTTATAGGAGAGGGGAGAGCTAGTACAAAAGGGGAAAGTGGAGTAGCACAAGACAAGTGTCCAGCCACATGTCATGAGATGTGATAAGTGGTGGGACACTTGGAAACTTGTGTGACAAGTGTCTTGACACTTGTCTCTTCTCTATGGCCTTCCTTTTTGGGTTGAATACTGTCAAGAATAGAAACAACCAAATTTAGTAAGCACAGTCAGAGTACAGAACTTACTATTTTTAGAATGACATCCCTATTTTTTAGGACTAGCATTTTTAGGCTAATTCGAGGCTCCTAAAATTTAGGGACCTCCTAAAATTTAGGGATCTCCTAAAATTTAGGGACCCCCCCAATATGGGTATCATATGAAAGCTTTTTCCGTGTACATCGCAAAAATGGTATCCGAATCTTCATGTGACTTTCCTATGCAAAGAAATGTGCATTTCAAGCTTTCAGCCCACACATGCACATTATACAAGCATTTCATGATCATGCCATCTTGTTGATTGTAACTGTCTGTTCTGGTGGATCTAGCCCACACTTCAAGGCATCAATCCTTTCTGTGTGCGAGTCTAACCCTGATATGCGTGAGTTCTAGTCACAGGCGCCCAATCGGGTCATATAGGTGGAAGTGTGAACTATCTTTTCTCTAACCCACCGCGTGGGTCCACCATAACCTGTGACCACTCATCAGTGGCCAGCTCCAATGCACTTTTCTTTATATCTAATTAGTGCAAAGGAAATAAATTTAATAAATCATTATATAGACAAATTAATGAAAAAGGATACAAATTCTGTTTCTATAGAGTTGTGACAGCCCTCTGGCTTTTATTCAGCTGTCCTCAGCTGAAAAGCTTCTTGATATTGCTGTAGAATATTTGGGTAATCCTTCATGAATTTTTCATCTACCCACTGTGCATCTGTTGTGGGTAGATTTTTGAATTTTAGTAAGAATTTTCGTGTCACAAGGCCACTTCTCGTGGTTCAATCCTTGAGAAATAAAATCTTTTCAGGTTCCAAGAGTTGCTCTGTTTCTTCAACTTCTGGGGGATCTTCAGTAATGGGTTCCTTTGGTTCTGGTCCTATGTAAGGTTTTAGCAAACTTACATGAAAAGCATTGTGTATTTTCCAATGAGCAGGAAGCTCAAGTCGATAAGAAACTTCATTTATTTTCTCAATCACTTTGAAGGGTCCAAAGTATCTACTGGAGAGCTTTGGAAAAGATGAATTTTGACCAGAACCTTGTTTGAGCTTGCTTTTATCAAACTTTAGCAAGACATATTGACCTTTTTCAAAAGCCAAAGGTCTTCTTCGTTTATCTGCTTGCTTCTTTTGTCGCTCTTGGGAAACTTTGATAGTGGCTCAAACTTGATCCATTGTGGTTTTTAAATCTGAAGCAAACTCATCAGCAGCAAAAATCTTATCTTTAGTGCGAATAATTGGAGGAGGAATCACTTTACCTTGTACTATTTCATTTGGAGCTTTCCCTGTGGATGAGTGCACTGTATTGTTGTAAGCAAACTCCAATAATGGAAGATATTTCTCCCATTGTGACTTATGTTCACTAACATAAGCTTTCAACATATCCAAAAGAGTGAGATTCATCACCTCTGTTTGGCCGTTAGTTTGAGGATGAAAAGCTGAGGAGAACTTTAAAGTGGTTCCCAAATTCTCAAATAAAGCACGCCAAAAGTTACTTGTGAATTTGGAGTCTCTATCTGAAATGATCTCAGAAGGCATACCATGTAATCTGAAGATATGTTGAATGAAAAGTCTTGCAGCTTGTGCGGATTTCAATGTTTTATGACATGGAATAAAATGTGATTGTTTGCTGAATCTATCAATTATAACCCAAATCATATCATGACCTTGAGGTGTTCTTGGAATACCTGAGATGAAATCCATTGTGATAGATTCCCATAGATCTTTGGGCACTGGAAGAGGTTGCAACAATCCTGGAATCTTCTGCCTATCATATTTGGATTTTTGGCATACCAGACAAGCCTCAATGAAGTTATGTGTATCTTTTCGTAATGTTGGCCAATAAAAGTAGCGCTCAATTGCACTTAGAGTGGCTGCCCTCCCTCTATGCCCTGCATAAGGGGGTTCATGACTTTCTTTAAGCACCTTTTGTCGAACAGGAAGAGTGACACAAAGGCGATTGTTCATGAGAAGGTAACCGTCTTTGATGGAATAATCTGGATGAGAACCTCCTTGCTGTAAATTTGACCAAATTGCTGCAAAATCAGTATCTTCATCATAAGTATTCTTCATCGTTTGAAAATCTTCATGATGAGCCACTGTAATAGTTGCAATGCGAGGCACTCTAGAAAGTGCATCAGCAACTACATTTTGTTTCCTTGGAGTGTACATAATTTGAAAATGAAACATAGACAAGAAATTTTCCCATCTTGCATGTTTCTCCTGCAAATGCTTTTGAGTCTTGAAATACTTCAAGCTTTGATGATCGGTTTTAATAAGGAATTCATTGCCTAAAAGATAATGTTTCCATATCTTTAAAGCATGAACCACTGCTAAGAGCTCCTTTTCATAAATGTCATACCTTTTCTCCACATCATTTAGACGGCGGCTTTCAAAGGCTACGGCATGGCCTTCTTGATTTAGCACTGCACCAATACAATCACCGCAAGCATCTGCTTCCACCACAAATGGTTTTACCAGATCTGGAATGATAAGAACAGGTCCAGAAGTAAGAGCTGTTTTCAGCCTTGTGAAGGCTGCCTTCTCTTTTTCCTTCCATTGGAAAGAGATCTTCTTCTTTGTAAGGTCATGAAGTGGAGAAGCCATATGTGCAAAATGCTTGATGAAGCGGCGGTAATAAGAACATAAGCCAAGAAACGATCGCACCTCATGTACATCACGAAGATGAGGCCATTCTTGGATTATCCTGATCTTTTCAGGATCCATCTGAATCCCTTCAGAAGAGATGACATGCCCAAGGTAATTTATTTTATGCATGAAAAATTCACTCTTTTTACCATTTACCAAGAGTTGATTTTGTTGTAGTAATTGTAGAACAATTTCCAAGTGTTGATGATGCTTCTCTTCATTCTTACTAAAGACAAGAATATCATCAAAGAAAGTACCGACATATTGTCGATGCTCTCTAAAGATGCGCTCCATCATTCGATTAAAGGTGGCTGGTGCATTGGTTAATCCGAAAGGAACCACCAAGAATTCATAAAGACCGTATGAAGTGCGGAAAGCAGTTTTGTGTACATCTTGTGGTATTACCCTAATTTGATGATAACCACTCTTTAGATCAATGCGGCTGAAAACCTTTGAGCCTCCTAGACGATCCAAAATGTCATCAATTCTGGGAATAGGAAACCGATTCTTCACAGTGATTTTGTTGAGGGCTCGATAATCAATGCACATCCTGAATGTGCCATCTTTCTTTTGAACAAGAAGAACCGGTGAACAAAATGGTGAGCTACTTGGCCTAATTAGCCCACGGTTGAGTAGGTCTTCGACTTGCTTTCTGATTTCTTCTTGTTGAGGACGGCTCACACGGTATGGTGCTATATTAGGAGGAGAACTGCCCGGGATAATATCAATATGATGGTCTTCTGGCCTTTCTGGGGGAAGCTGATAAGGAAGATCTTCCGAAAACAATCTTTATACTTTTCCAAGAGCTGAAGTTGCTCTTGGTTTTCAGCATTCATATTATCTTTTACATCAGTGACATAAAGCAGACAACATTGAACACAATCCTTAATTGCTCTAGAGACTTGCATATGGCTTACCATAGGTATGGTGTCTCCAGAAACTCCAGCTTGGATTTCGTACTTCTTGCCTTTGTTGGTGAGTTCTACCTTCTTTTTCTGAGAGAAAATGGTTGAATCTACTCTATGATTCCAGGGCATGCCAAGAATCACATCGCAACCATCAAGGTCTCCGATACAGAAGGTATCTTCGTCACTGTAGCCTTGAATTTGAAACTTGAGCTTGCCAATGTAGGGTATCACAGTCTTCACTGTGTCACCTTCATCAGCATTTAAAGCTTGGCGAACTTCTGCCGGAGTGTCCATCTCTTCATTCTTTAATCCAAGCTCTTTAGCTAATTGCAAGGAAATGATATTTTCATTTGCCCCAAGATCTATCAAGAATAGTGCTTGCTTACCTTGCAACTGTCCCAAGCTTTTAATAATTTGCGCGTCTCTGGAGTGTGAGTTGTGTTTGCAACTACATCACTGATAGCATTGATTTTCACTGGCGACTTAGGCTTGTTGTCAGAAACCTTGCTTTGTCCCTTGTTTGGACATTGCTTCGCTATGTGGCCTGTTTGTCCACATTTAAAGCACTTCCCTTCTTTCATGAAGCGTTGCTTTTCTTCTTCGGAAAGTTGCTTTGCTTGTGGGTATAGATTGGAGCGAAATTGAGGAGCATTAGGAGGTGCATAGGGCTTCATCTTCTTTTGATTTGATGGCTGCTTTTGCCACTGTTTTTGTCCTTCATTTGGGGCTGAATACTCCTCATCATCAGCTACTCTCTTCTTATCATTCTTTTGGAATGATTTGTTGCCATTGTGCTCCATTTCCCATGTCTCAGCATGGTCAATGAGTTCCCTGAGACTAGAACAATGATAATGATTAAGAGCAGTACGAAGTTTAAAATGCAAACCTCCTTGAAACTTCCTAAGCTTTTCCGAACTGCTGATCTTCTTGAAATGTTGGACCTTCAAAAGTAGCTCCCAAAATCTCTTGGTATAGTCACCAAGTGACTCATTTTTCCTTTGCCAAAGCCGATCCCATTCCATTTTTACATCTCTTTTGAAATGAACAGGAAGAAATTGGCTTTGTATCGAGCAAACAAAGGACCGCCATGATTTTGGGGCAGCATGATCATATTCCAACCCCGTCCACCAAGTATGAGCTAAGTCGGTTAAATGTAAAGCTGCAAACTTAATCTTTTCTTTTTCTTTATACTTGTCACGACCATACAAAATTTGAAATTGACGAATAAACTTCAGAAGAAGATCAGGATTTCGGGAACCATCATACATACTAAACTTGATCTTCTTTTCAAGTTGAGATAGTGACTTAGTCTTCTTCTTCTTCTTATGCCTTCGTCCATGCTCGGATCTTGAGGTTGAAGATGATGAAGTGCTTGATGGGGATGAAGATGGAGACGAGGGTGAAGAATGTCGACGCCTTTGACGATGATGAGGTCTTCCACGAGAAGGGTGTGACTCTTCATTACTAGAAGAGGATCCATCAGAATAGGCGCGAGATGACTTTGAAGAAGAGGATGAGCTTCGACGCGATCTCTTTCTTGAAGTAGAATGGGACTGCCTCTTAGAAGTAGTTGGACTTCTTGATCGGCTCCTTTCATTGGTATGGCTTTGTTTCCTTGAAGTAGATGGGCTTCTTTCCTTGAATTCTTTGGGATTCTCAACTTTTTCTAGTTTGAGAAGTTGCTCACGAATTTGCTGATTCTCCTCTCTAAGACTTTGAATGGCTTGAAGGATAGCACTCGATTGATCCATTGAGACTAAAGAAAAAAAATATGCTCAAGCACTCAATGCAAGGGCTGAAAACAAACAAACTTATAGTTGTAAGCACTACCAGTGTTGGGGGTGAGGACCGAGCCAAAGCTCTGATACCACTGTAAACGCCCCGAACAACGTAGTATGCTTAACAATTATGATATTCGCTTGTTTTCAAGATTTAATATAAAAGAGAATGAACACTTAAAGCTAAAAATGAAAATTACTCACAAAATTATAGCCATGAAAATGTAAAAGTAATGGAGACAAGATTGAGGGTTGAAGATGGGCAACCCCCCCCGAAGGAATGTATTTCTGCTCAACCCAAGTCCCTTAGGGAAGAGCTCAGTTACAATCAACCTGAGAGTGAGAAAAAGGTAATTCTCACTCTCACAAGATCATGCAAAGATGTACAAACACACGTGCATTATCTATTATGCAATGATAAGAACTGATTTCTTTACAATATGAGAGAAGAAAAAGGGGAAATCAGCCTTTCTCCATCGTTGATCAGCAGTACATGGATAGGGCTTGCTTCTTGTAGCTAAAATGGAAGAAAGAGCTCGAGAAGGAGGTGCTGTAATGAATTTACAGGCTTGCTGTCTTGTAAAACAGCAGTGATAGAAGAGGGAATATGGAGGAATTTGATAATGGAGAAGTGGGGGATGATGATGGGGATGGATGGGGCCAGTTTCTGGCTATTTGTGGGTGCTGTACATGAGTTTACAGCAAAGAAAAATGATGATCAATGAAGAAAAACGAGCTCTTATTTATAGGAGAGGGGAGAGCTAGTACAAAAGGGGAAAGTGGAGTAGCACAAGACAAGTGTCCAGCCACATGTCATGAGATGTGATAAGTGGTGGGACACTTGGAAACTTGTGTGACAAGTGTCTTGACACTTGTCTCTTCTCTATGGCCTTCCTTTTTGGGTTGAATACTGTCAAGAATAGAAACAACCAAATTTAGTAAGCACAGTCAGAGTACAGAACTTACTATTTTTAGAATGACATCCCTATTTTTTAGGACTAGCATTTTTAGGCTAATTCGAGGCTCCTAAAATTTAGGGACCTCCTAAAATTTAGGGATCTCCTAAAATTTAGGGACCCCCCCAATATGGGTATCATATGAAAGCTTTTTCCGTGTACATCGCAAAAATGGTATCCGAATCTTCATGTGACTTTCCTATGCAAAGAAATGTGCATTTCAAGCTTTCAGCCCACACATGCACATTATACAAGCATTTCATGATCATGCCATCTTGTTGATTGTAACTGTCTGTTCTGGTGGATCTAGCCCACACTTCAAGGCATCAATCCTTTCTGTGTGCGAGTCTAACCCTGATATGCGTGAGTTCTAGTCACAGGCGCCCAATCGGGTCATATAGGTGGAAGTGTGAACTATCTTTTCTCTAACCCACCGCGTGGGTCCACCATAACCTGTGACCACTCATCAGTGGCCAGCTCCAATGCACTTTTCTTTATATCTAATTAGTGCAAAGGAAATAAATTTAATAAATCATTATATAGACAAATTAATGAAAAAGGATACAAATTCTGTTTCTATAGAGTTGTGACAGGTAATGAGCTGGAGAGAGTGTCATACTCCGAACGGATCCCGAATCGCAGCAAGGCAGCCTCTGGATGTCGAACACCAGCAAACGTAGCAATGTGAGCTGGATCTGATGTGGACTGCAGTCTAGAGAGAGAGAGTGTGCAGAAAACGCAGGCTGTAGAGGGAGGTAGATAGCAAATGCAGGCAGTGTGGAGGCTGGCGACAGCAGCTGAGAGAGAAAAACTGTCAGGCGCAGCAGGTAGAGAGAGAAAACTGCCAAACGCAGTTGGAGGAGAGAGGAAACTGCAGATGACAGCTGACAGGTGAGAGAAAGACTTCAGCGACTGCAGCAAGAGAGAGAAAACTGTTAGGGCAGCAACTGGGGCCTGCAAACGCAGCAGTTTGCTGATGTGGCAGGCTGTACAACAGCAGTGATGATGATCAGCAGTCACTCGCAAGGCAGAAACAGCAGCAATCAGCGTGTGGAGGGCTGGAAACAGGCGCCTGATTGTAGGGAATAGTGATGGACAGCAAGGGTTGAGATGTCCTTTGTGAATGGGGTGTGGGCAGCAAGCTGATAAAACTTGAAACCTGTAAAAACGAGATTAAGGGAAGAGTGGAGGGTTGGTTGCCAATTTATAGAAAATTAGGGTTCTAGATCCTCTCCCACTTAACTCTCTTGATCCGCTCCCCGTTTTAGGGTTTTGGCTAAAATAAGCCTAAAATAAGCATGTTTTGGGGCTGTTTAAGTGGCTAAGAGCAATTCTTAGCACAATAGGGCAGTCGCGTGTTGATGTAGATGATTGGGGAACGGAAGCAGGTAGCAGGGCACGCGACGGGGCTGAAGGCAATGGTGCTGCGTGACGCGGCGTTGCTGTGTGATGGGCGACTGCACGGCGACCAGCTGATGCACGGCGACTGACTGGCAGGTGCGCTGACGACGGACGCGGCACTTGACGAGACCCGCGCGACCTGAACGGGCGCTGTCAGTCTTGACGGGTCAACGAACCCGTCATCCAAAACATTATTTTCTTCAAAATCTTTTTTTGAAACTCCTCCCTCTAACCGGAGTTTGCGCGCATAAGCACAGAGCACATATTTGTGCAATCTTGGCTTGGAAATTTGGGGCTTTTCCCGGATTTGGGGATTGTGATGCAGATCAAGACCATTTGTCTCAGAAATTGCAGGAATTTGTGACATTTTGCCTCCGACATTTGGGGCTTTTCATGTACATGCAAAAATTGGGTTGAAATTTACCAAATTTCTCGACATTGATGCACATTGGACCTCAAGCAATTTGGGGCTTTTGCAGTTTGGGCAAAATTTGTGCACCATTTGGTCATTTTATGTATATGCGGGTTTAATTCCATGCAATTTGGACATCTAGCACTTCGAAAAATTTGGGGGTTTTGTTGAAACTGCCCTATTTTGGCAAAATTGGCCTATTCTATGCATGTCAAAGACAGTGCAGATGCATGGTTGATGCTTTGAGCACAAAAATTTGGGGCTTTTCATTGTGCGTGTCAAATTTTGTGCCTGTGGATACATGCACAACAGAAATTGCAGCTAAAATTTGGGACTTCTCATGTAATGTGATGTATTTGCCCTTGGAACAACTGTAATTAGTTGTGGAGTGCTGTAGCACATGGTGCTTCTGAAAATTTACTTAAAGATCTGACATTTCTGCTTCTATGTAGTCATTTATTGCTGGTCGGTACTTGTTTATACCTTGGTCACTTGTGCAACAGTTTGGGCCTGCATTTGCTGAATTTTTTGGTCACATTTGGGCTGAAAATCATGGCTGGCAGCAATGACAGCAGTAGTCTCATGCACATTAAGAAGCTTGAAGGAGCACATACTTTAGCAGTCTGGCAAAAACAGCGCTACAATATCCTGTTGTAGAAGAAGTTGGCAAAGCCGATTAAGACCAAAGGGGCAAAGCCTGCAGATATGGAACAGGAAGATTGGGATGAGTTAAATGAGCTTGGACGCTCGACCATCGAGCTATCGATTTCTGATGCCTTGCTATTTAACATTGAAGGTTTGGATTGTATGTGCTATTCGGACTCGACTGGAAGAACTGTATGCACAGAAGAATGCCGCAAGCAAAGTGTATTGGCTGAAAAAGCTCATGGATTTGTGTATGAAAGAGGGTACAACAATGTCTACTCACTTGAGTGAGTTTAACTTCATTTTCAGCCAGCTGGTTGCCTTGAAGTTCTTGATTGATGAAGAATTTAAGGTTGCATTCGTGCTTTGCACTCTGCCAGAAAGTTGGGATACATTCAGGACTGCTATGAGCAATTCTAATGCGATTCTTTTGTATGCTGATGTAGAGAGTGCTCTACTCATGGAAGAAATGAATCGGTAGAACAATGCATTCAGTAAGTCTTCCAGTGCTTTGCATACTAGGGGCAGATCACAACAGAAAGGCAAATCTGATAGCAAGGGACGTAGGAAATCACGTGGCAATGATGTTGAATGCCATCATTGTGGCAAGAAGGGTCACTTTAAACGTGATTGCTACAAATGGAAGAAAGAGAAAGGAAAGGGCAAGAAGACAGATGATAGCAAGGAAGAGAAGAAAGAGAGAGTTAGCCTAAGAAGAGCAGTGTCAAAATTGAAGAGGTGAATATAGTCACTCATGACAGTGACAGTGGGAATGACGTACTCTTGGTCTCTTCACACTTTAGTACATATGCTTTAATTTCAGATACGGATAATGACATGTTTAGATTCAGATGGCTTCTTTCATGTCACCTCTCATCATGAGTGGTTCTCTGACTATACAGGGGGTCGACATGGCGTCCATCTTAGGGACAACTATGCATGTGACATTGCAGGTATTGACAGTGTGCAGTTGTAGTTTCAGCATGGTTTTGTCTTCACACTTCAGTATGTACGGCATATACGTTAGCTCAAGAAGAGCTTGATTAGCACAGGGCAGCTAGATGACGATGGATTTTATACCACCTTTGGTGATTGGAAATGGAAGATCTGTAAGGGATCTAGAGTGATTGCTAGAGGTTTTAAAAGTGATACCTTGTATCCTCTCCATGTATCTAGTGTGAGTAATTATGTTGTTGCTGTGACCGAGCAGCCAAGTGTTTCTTTGTGGCATGGCCGATTGGGACACATAAGTTAAATTGGAATGAAAGTGCTTTCTCGTTTGGGTTACTTGCCTTGTCTTCGTTATGTTGATTATGAGCATTGTGATCATTGTGTTTATGGTAAACATGCACAAACGTCTCATAAGAAATTTCTTTCGTTCTCTAGAGTTGGTACATTCTGATGTATGTCAGATACTAGGGTTATCTTTAGGGGAAAATAAATATTATCAACTTTGTCAATGATGCTACACGGAAGGTATAGGTTTATCCTATTCGTAGCAAGGATGAAGTGCTTGACAAGTTTAAAAAATTCTTGGCATTGGTTGAAAATCAGACTGATAAGACACTTAAGTGTCTTCGCTCTGATAATGGTGGGGAATATGTGTCCAAAGGCCTTTCAAGCATTTTGTGAGAGCAAAGGGATAAAGAGAGAGCTCACTGCACCTCATAATCCACCCCAAAATGGAGTTGCAGAGCGTATGAATCGGACCATATAGGATAAGGTCTGTACGATGCTGTCTCATGTTGCATTACCCCATGGTTTTTGGGCAAAGGTTGTTATGACAGCTATACACTTAATTAATCGGTCACCAAACAGGTCTTTGGGGAGGGGGGAGGGAGTTCCCCAAGAAGCGTGGTTGGGCAAGCCACCCTTGTATGCACACTTGAAAGTGTTTGGCTGTGAAGCATTTGTGCACATTTATAAAGAAAAATGCAGCAAACTTGAGCCAAAGCCTTGTAAATGCATTTTCCTAGAATATGGTGACAAGGGTGAAATAGGGTATAGATTATGGGATTCCGAGAAAAGGAAAGTAGTACGTAGCAATGATGTTATCTTTGGTAGGAAATAGCTCGAAAAGACTGAGGAGGTCCGTAGGGTTGTATTCCGGGAAGAAATACCTTTTGGGCATAAAAATGTGTCCGCTGTACAGCAGCAAATACCTGCTGTAAATGAACCTGCAAATGCAGAAAATAATGCTGAAAATGATCAGCCAGCTATTGCCCATAATGATGAGCCACTAGATGTGCGGGAACAGCCAGGACAGCAAGCTGTTAATGTTGATTTGCAGGCTGAAATGCTAGGACAGCAAGCTGAAAATGCTCAACAGCTAGTAAACAATGATCATTGGGTGAGGAGATTGTCTAGGGCTACTAGACAACTTGATAGATTCTTTCATGGTGCAGACAATGTGGTTGATTATGTCATTTTGATAGACTATGGTAAACCGTCTTGCTTCAAAGAAGCGACAGGCAAGACAACAAGAAATGGTGTAAAGCCATGTTGTCAAAAATGGAATCTCTTGAGAAAAATGGCACTTGGGACTTAGTGCAGCTACCTAAAGGGTAGAAAATCCTTCCATGCAAATGGGTTTACAAGATGAAGGCCACTTTTGGTTCCTCATCAAAGTACAAAGCAAGATTGGTTGCGAAGGGGTACAAGCAAGAACATGGAATTGACTTTGATGAGATCTTCTCTCCTGTAGTCAAGATGACTACATTGAGAATCATTTTGGACTTGGTTGTTGCTGAAGATATGAACAAATGGATGTAAAGATTGCATTCTTACATGGTGATTTTCATGAAAACATATATATGCAGCAACTTGAAGGGTTTGTGGCAAAAGGGAAAGAGAAGATAGTATGTAAACTCAAACGGAGTTTGTATGGGATGAATTAAGCACCAAGAGAATGATATCATAAGTTTGATACATTTATGCAGTCTCAAGTTTTTCATAGAAGTCAAGTGGATCATTGCTTGTACACCAAGAAGGCCGCAGATTGCAGCTTGATTATCTTGGTTCTGTACGTTGATGGCATGTTGATTGCTAGCAGGGATACTCATGTCTTGGAGTTTGGACTCACTGAAGCAAAGTCTTCACAACAGCTTTGACATGAAGGATCTTGGTGATGCAAATCACATTCTTGGCATGCGAATACTCAGAGATAGGTCAAAAGGATTACTCTATCTATCTCAACAGGAGTATATCTCCAAGGTTTTACAACATTTCAATACGGAGGGGGGGAAGCAATTGGGGTTCCATTGCCTCCACATGTGAAACTGGGTGCAAAGGACAGCCCTACATCTGATGATGAGAAGGCTGAAATGGCCAAGATACCATATGCTTCGGTTGTTGGCAGTTTGATGTATGCCATGGTTGCTACATGTCCTGAGATTGCCTTTGCAATGGGAGTGGTTAGCAGATATATGGCAAACCTTGGTAAAAAGCATTGGGAATCAATGAAATGTATTATGAGATACCTCAAAGGTATTTGTTGTTGGCTTTACAGATGCAGACTATGTTGGTCATGCAGATTGTAGAAAGTCCACTTTTGGGTATGTGTTCATCTTCACAGGAGGAGCAGTCTTTTGGATCTCCAGGCTACAAAAGTGTGTTGCATTGCCTATTACAAAGGCAGAGTATGTGGCTGCCACTGAGGCATGCAAGGAGGCTTTATGGCTTTCATGTTTGGTGGGAGAGCTTGGAATTACAGTGTTACTTGTTCTCCATTGTGATAGTCAGAGTGCTATCATGCTAGTATGGAATCCCGTCTTTCATGCAAAGACGAAGCACATACATGTGAAGTACCACTTCATTAGAGATGTACTTAACAGCAAGAGCATTGAGCTTGTCAAAGTGCATATAGATGATAATCATGCAAACCTTCTCACGAAGAGTCTTCTAGCAGAGTGGTTTGCTCATTGTCGACAAATGATGGAAGTTGGATAGATATATATGTATTTTAGCTTTGTACATACCTAGACTTAGCTGATTCTTTTCAGGCACATTGCCTTTAGGTGGGAGGTTGTTGGAAATAAAGGGCCATCGTGTCTTTTATATGTGCACGGGTGTGAATACACCCTTAGCAAATTGTACTTATATATATATATATATATATATATATATATATATATATATATATATATATATATATATATATATATATCTAAAAACCTAAAGAGGTACACTTATCATTGTACCCACAAGTCGTGCTCACTCTCACTATCTACTCTGCACTCTATCTCTCTCTCTCTCTCTGCTGCTAGCAAGCACTGCGTGTCTCGATCCTCGCACCTTTGAGCTCAACAAATGGCTTTCACGTTTGGTGGGAGAGCTTGGAATTACAATCACCTGTTCTCCTTTGTGATATCACCTGTTCTCCTTTGTGATAGTTAGAGTGCTATCATACTAGCATGGAATCCCATCTTTCATGCAAAGATGAAGCACATACAGGTGAAGTACCACTTCATTAGAGATGTACTTGACAGCAAGAGCACTGAGCTTGCCAAAGTGCATACAGATGATAATATTGCAGACCTTCTCACGAAGGGTCTTCCAACAGAGCGGTTTGCTCATTGCCGACAGATGATGGGGGTTGGATAGATATATGTATTTCAGCTTTGTACATACCTAGACTTAGTTGATTCTTTTCTCCTCTTCAAGCACATTGTCTTTAGGTGGGAGGTTGTTGGGAATAAAGGGCCATCGTGCCTTTATATGTGCACGGGTGTGAACTCACCCTTAGCAAATTGTACTTTCATATATATATCTATCTAAAAACCTAAAGAGGTACACTCGTCATTGTACCCACAAGTCGTGCTCACTCTCACTATCTACTCTGCACACACACACACACTCTCTCTCTCTCTCTCTCTCTGTGCTGCTAGCAAGCACTGCGTGTCTCGATCCTCGCGCCTTTGAGCTCAACACCAAGTTATTCTTGCATTCTTAGCCTTCCATTTGTCTTTATGATTGGAAGATATTGTTTCAGCACATTTATAATATAAACCTTGAGCATTCAACTCTCCTATTGTGTCACTTTAGTATCTCCTTTGAGAAACCTCGCTTGAATATTCTCCCACATAACCACTCAACTTGCTATCATTTTTTGCTTTAGCAATAGACCTGCAGTTTGCATAGGAAGTAGATAGCTTGTCCAATAGAGGAGAACATTGTTGAGGCCTCTCATAATGATGTTGCCCAAATGCATGGATACTGTCCACCTTTCAAATATGGGTCAAAATAAGAAGGCTGTATATCTATGTCATAGACATCATGAACATACGTATCATGCTGCCCAAAAGAATGCTGATCATACGTATCATGCTACCCCAAAGAATTATGGTCATATGTGCATCCAAAAGAAAACTGCTCAAGGAATTGATGACCATGATGTTGGTGTTGCTGTCCATGAAATGGTTGATGATCACCATAATACTAACCATGGGATGGTTAACCATCATAGAAATATTGATCAACATGCTGTCCATATTCATTAGCATAATGCTGCCCATGCCCATAGTATGCATGTTGATGTTCAATAGAATTTATATCACTATCATATGCATGCTGTTGCTCATACGTATGATCATAGTGTAGTGGTTCACAAAACCCACGACAACCCTATTGAGATCCAAGTGGCTGTGAATATGATGACAATGGAGTTCCATCCCTTGTTTGTGATCTACTAAAGTCCACTTGATCCATCTTTGGCACTTTTAGAAATTTTAAAGATGCAAGATTAAAACACTATAAGAAGATCCTTGTAAAATACATTGTCTCAAATCACTTCAGGTCTTCTCCTTTCCAAGCTCATAGTTTGTACTAGATGAAACCAAGTAAGAATCTCATGCTGGTGCAATCTTCGATTTTTAGGAGGGTACAATTAGTACTATTTGTAGCAATATTAGAGGATGGACTTGTCGAATTATTTGTAGCAATATTAGTACTATTTGTACTCCTCCTGATCAGGTGACCTGCTGCTTGGTACTTTTTAGCTTGCTTGCGTTTTCAGCCTACGACAGCTATTTCACTTGTCCATGTTAGTCTGCAGTATTTGTTACTCCATTCAGCTTGCGTTTTGGTGTTCTCTTGATTGCTGATTGGGCGACTCTCTATACAGGTTATCTTTGCTATTTCTGGCATTTTTGGGCTTTGTCTTCCACTTCCTATAGTAGTGATCCTTCTTTTTCGATCTGATTTTGGCTACCACTATGTCTAAACTCTTCTTATTGTGCGTTCTTTGCTTTTTGGCTGGTTGTACTCTCTCTCTCTCTCTCTCTCCATATCTTCACTCCTCTATCTTCTCTTCTTATTCTCTCCCTATGGCTCCTCCATGCACTTCTATTAATGATAAGTTACATGAACCTGACTATCTCAACTAGAATGTTGTCATGAAAGCTTGGTTTGTGTAGAAGTGGTTTTGGTACATTATTTGTGGAGCTATTTTTTGTCCTTAGTGTTCTTTTTCACTTTTTGAAGATTTCGATGAGGACAACCATGAGAAAGCTGTGCTTACATGGAAAACGGTTGATGCGGGTGCCTATTTTGCTCTTCTTTGATATACTTCTAAAGAAGTTCTATTGGTGGTTACCTCTCGCAAGACATCTTTAGAAGTATGGTTAAAGCTTTAGTTGTTGTAGGAGGCACTTTTCACCATGTGCAGTGATACTTTATGGACAACTTTAGCAAATGACGTTTGAGCCTAAGGACACCATTCAATCATTTTGCTCCGTGTTACATAAATATAGGACTAGCTTCGACACATGCACTTTGCCCTTCAAGAGGCACATCTTGTGGGAACAACAATCTACAAGCTCCCTCCCGAGTTTGATGGAGTAGCAAATGCTCTGAAGGCATAGATATCCTCTACACTTGTGAGCTTTACTCATGTCCTCAATGCTACTTGAGCATGAGGTATCTTTGTGTTTATAGGGCAGATTTCTGTCTCATCATGGAGTTTCTGGTGAGGCTCTTGTAGCTTTAGAGAGGGGTAACGAAAAGAAGGGGTCCAAGGCACTATGTTATCACTGTGGTAAGAAGGGACACTTGCAGAAGGGCTCTGAAGATTTAGTTTAGTGGCTTTGTGGAAGATGTAGAAGAAGAAGAAGAAGCAAGACTGGGACTCTTCTCCTGTGTCATCCTATTCCTTAGACTTCGATTCTGATTCTCTAGCCCAAGTGAAGACCAAGGCGTAGAAGGGACCCTTGTCTTTTGATCAAGGGAAGGATGCAGTAGCCTCTCCTTTTTCTGCTTTTTAGTATAGGTGATGTGGTCATCCCTCAGGACTCTCTAGTGTCAACGAGGGAGTGTGAGAGGGTGGTGAGATGGGGTAGTTGAGCCTCATCTATACAGGTATATAGGTGCACAAGTTCCAGAGAGGGATATCCTTGACTCATTGATTAAAGTCTCGTAGGTTTAAACCTTGGAGCTAGGATTGACATCCAGGTTCATGATGAGATGGTTATTTGATAGAGAGTAGGATTGGCTCCTAGTCTTGTGCTCCCATGAGGGGACACCTTGGTGGTCTTGCCATGGTCACATATGTATAGAGGCATTTTTGACAAGCTGGTTTTGTATGCTATTGCAAGACTATGATGACACACACATAGACATGCTATGGTTCTTCTCTATTTTCAGTAGTTGGTACAATCAACATCGACATTAGGTTCTCTCTGCGGCACCTTGGTGGTGGCTTGATCACCTATTGCTTGGGTATCCATGGCTCTACTTTGGTGGTTCTATGTTGTATGGACTATGATGAGTCATTCTCCTTGTGTCATTGTATCAGATCACCCATGATTTGAGAGGGTGTTAGCAAGATTGTCAGCTCATGTGTGAGTTTGTGCATGCCATGTAGGGCCGAGCACATTGTACTTATTTTAGGCATTTTTGTTGCGGCCATTTCATGTGAATTTTGGCATTTATGATGCTAGTCGGCCAGTATTTATTTGGAGCCTATTTTATACCTGTATATTGGGGCTCCTCGTTCTAAGTCATTATCATCATCATTTACAAGGTGGAGATAGGAGATAGGAGCTAGTGCTAAAGCCCATGCAGCCAATGACTCATTGTTATATGTGACTATCTCTTGTCTAGTATATGGATTCCATTTCGTGAGCATTCTTTTGAGTTTCCTTCTTTGTAGCGTTCTCTCTTCTTTCTCTTTTGTCTTGTGTTCAGCAGTTTATTTCAGCACTTGTTTATGCTTCCATTGCTGCATCCACTTCTGACAACAGTGTTCTTGAATCCCAAAAATATGTTTGCTGCTCTATCTTGCAAGTGACCTTGATTGAAATCAGGTCATCAATGTTAATATGTATGTAGTTGGCCTGGATATTTGCATTGAGCATCCCACTTTAGAGCATCTCCAGATTTGCTATAACTGTTGAGAATCGAGGTGAGCTAAGAGTTTCCGCTACTTTGCTGGAGTGACTCCTAAAAATGACAGTGAGCTGATAAGCTACTGCTGGTGTTGATGCTTGGAATGACAGTGAGCTGGCCGATCTTTTGCTCTTGCTACTGCTGATGTTACTTCTGGAACACGTGTAAGAGAGTGCCCTTTTTAGTTTGCTCACTTTTCCCAACATTGGCAGAACGTTTCCTGTCTAACTTTGCCTTCTCCAGTTGTGCAATTCTTTCTCCAAGGGAGTAGAAGCATACTTATCTTCAAGCTTGTACTCACTGATTGCCTATAAGATAGCTCACATGGTTGCAAGTTCTTTTTGATTGTCATCATTCTGTGCTGCAATTGAGTTGTTGGGTTATTCTGAAGAGTAATTTGCATTTGTTAAAGAGTCTGCACGAGTAATCTTTGATTAGTTTGTTGACTACATCTGATCAATCTGATTAGTAATGATTAAGCAATTGATCCAAACAAAACATGCACGCTGACTTGCTGCATGTAAATCAGCGCATTCTGTGGTGGCATGGCTAAACATAAATCTCAACACCTTGGTGGAATGAGGTTATTCTGTAGTCACTGCGCAGACTGTTCAAGTTGTATTCCTTTCTGAAAACTGACTGTGCTGACTATTCCAATAGCTCAAAAAAAAAAACTGCCTTTAAGCAAGGAGCAGACAGTGAATTGTGCTTGTCAGTCACAATCTCTTTGCCAGTCATGTAATGGCTATGGAAAATTTGATTGGCATCATCTTCCTTGCGCAACCCTTGAGGCCACAGTCAGAACTCGTTGACTATCCATGGAGAATGAGGCTCTGGTTGAGCAGAAGAGAGAAACTCTCTCTGACAGAAAACATAAGAATTAGGATCTCTTTAGAGCTAGTGGAGAATGGGAAGGAAGCCATGAGCTTCTACTTCTTGGCTGCTCACCTCACTCCCAGGGATATTTTGCTGGGAAAACGTCTTGCCTCATGGTCCACGGAGAAAAACAGCATAGGACTGTCAGAGTGCAGCGATGCGGAAGCGTGGGACCAAGACTGAGAGAGAGAGTGAACGCAGAGAGAAGAGAGAGAGAGAGAAAGAGACAGTGGAAGATGAAGATATGCTGTGTAAAGTGTGCTGTATACAAAGATATGCAGATATGTACACCGGCGCAGTGTGCGGGACTGCGTGTCTCCACCTCGACGATGCAACCTGCTGTCCACCTCGAAGTATGCTGCAGTCTGCATGATCTCCAGCCTGTAATCTGCACGAATCTCCAGCCTGAGATCTGTAATCAGAAGTGTGTGAGGATGTGCAGAACGTCGGCTATAAATAGCTAGAAAGAATGCGCCTAGAAAAAGCAGGTCGGCTGCATTAAATGCAGCCGACTGGTCAGTCCGACTGGACTGCCACATGGCTGGCCGACTGGTCAGTCTGACTAGACTGCCACGTGGCTGCCTGCGCCGCCAGGACCTGATAATCGCTAACACCCCCTCTCAAAGCCTGGACGGGGCAGAAGCCTGAGGGATCTGGCATGTCTCCGAAGTAGAGTCTGGGGAAGCGCCTTCGTAAACAAATCTGTAAGATTGTCCTCCGTCTTGTAACACTCCATAGCTATGGTCGCATCCAGAAGCTTCTCCCTGATGAAGTGGTACTGGATCTCTATGTGCTTCGTCCGGGCATGGAAAACAGGATTCCGGGCCAAGGCAATGCAACTCTCATTGTCGCATTGCAGAAAAGTAGGACGAGTCTGGGGGCATCCAAGCTCCTCCAACAATCTCCGAAGCCACACATTCTCACCTGCGGTGGAAGACGCGGCCCGATACTCTTTCTCAGTAGACGAAAGGGCTACCGTGGGCTGCTTCTTGCTACTCCATGAGATAACACCTGCACCCAAGGTAAAACAATAGCCTGTAGTAGACCTCCTATGGTCCACATCACCAGCCCAATCCGAGTTTCTGCAACCTGCAAGTACAAGATCTGAACCACCTGTGCCTGCTGGATAATGAAGCCCTAAGTCAGAGGTCCCCCTCAAATACCGAAGTATCCGCTGAGCAGCCTTCCAATGCACCGTCTGAGGTTCACTCATGAACCTCGCCAAGAGACCAACAACAAAACAAAGATCAACATGAGTGTTGAGGAGCCAAATCAATGATCCAATCAACTGACGATAGCGGGAAGCATCCGCCAAGGGAGAATCTGAATGTGAAGTGGCCTTCCAGTTCGGATCCATAGGAGTAGAAATGGTCTGATAATCCTCCATCGCAAAAGAAACCAAGAGCTCCTGTACATATCTCTTCTGAGAGATGAAAATCCCCCTCTGAGACTGATAAATCTCATGGCCCAAAAAGAAGTGGAGGAGACCCAAGTCCGTCATCTCGAACGCCTGATGTAAAGCTGCCTTCGTCTCTTGGACCTTCTGTGCATGATCACCTGTGACAATCAAATCGTCAACATATAACACAAAGAGGACACAACCAATCTCGGAAGTGTGGACATAAAGTTGCGGATCGGCCTTGGAACGCCGATATCCCAACTGTGACTGTAGGAACGAGTCAATCATCTCGTTCCATGCACGCGGAGCCTACTTGAGGCCGTACAAGGCCTTCTTTAACCTGTAGACTTGCCCAACTGAAGATCCAAAGCCAGGAGGCTGCTCGACATAGATCTCCTCCTTTAAATCACCATTGAGGAAGGCCGACTTCACATCCAACTGGTAGACAGGCCATCTCCTATGGCCAGCCAAGGCAAGAACAGCTTGAATAGTCGCCATACAAGCAGTGGGGGCAAAAGTATCATGATAGTCAATCCTGGGGCGTTGTGCAAAACCTTTAGCAACAAGGCGAGCCTTGTGCTTGTCCAAAGAACCATCGCTAAGGTACTTGGTCTTGAAGACCCATTTGACGCCAATCACCTTCTTATGAGAGGGGCGAGGTACGAGATACCAAGTGCCATTCCTCTCAATAGCCTCCAACTCAGCTTCCATAGCTTTCTTCCATGGTGCGGACTGTAAAGCCTCCTTTACGGAGGTGGGGTCTCGATCCTGCATAACACGAGTCATCAAACAATAGTTAGAGCAGATAAGCTCCGTAGAATGTGCCTGGTGCCTCCGTGACCGCCGCGGACCATCTTGCGGTCCCCACTCCTCAGGGACCCCCTCGATCCCTGAATCTCGGAGTGTGTCACAGGCCCAACGAGAAGGAGGCCGGACCTCTCCTCGTTGCTCTCCATCAGCTAAAGACTCTGGGATATCCACCGGTGGTAACTCCTCGGGGGTGACCGGTGGAATAGTAGACTTTGTATCGGAAACAGAATCGGAATCAAAAGGCGCGGGCTCCAAAGGAACCGTCTCGGGAGCCCAACTCTCCCCATGATCTCCAAGAACGGGATGCTCCTCACCCGTTGCTATGGCCGGAACCTCCACGAACCGCACATCTCGACTGGTGTACACTGTCAGAGTGCAGCGGTGCGGAAGCGTAGGACTGAGAGAGAGAGAACGCAGAGAGAGAAGGGAGAGAAAGAGACAGTGTACACTGAAGATCTGCTGTATAAAGAATGCTGAATACAAAGATATACACGGGCGCAGTGCGCTGGACTGCGTGTCTCCACCTCGACGATGCGACCTGCTGTCCACCTCGAAGTCTGCTGCAGTCTGAGATCTGTGAACAGAGACAGAAATCTGCACAGCACCGGTCTGTAATCTGCGACAGAGAATAGTGGCCAGACTGCTGAAAACGTCAGCAATAAATAGGCGAAAAATCACCTAGAACGGGGCGCCAGAAATAGGGCGCAGCCTGGTAAAAACGGCTGCAGGCAGTCGGACTGCCACGTGGCAGTCCGACTGCACAGTCCGACTGCAGCTGCTGGTCCGACTGCTGCTGCTGACTGTGCAGCTGCCTAAACAGGCTATGATCTCTGACACCCCCTCTCAGAGCCTGAGCAGGGCAGAAGCCTGAGGGATCTGGAATGTTGCCGAAGTAGAGCCTGAGGAAGCGCCTTCGTAAACAAATCCGCAAGATTATCCTCCGTCTTGCAATACTCCACAGTGATGGTCTCATCCAAAAGCTTTTCTCGGATGAAGTGGTACTGGATCTCAATGTGCTTCGTCCGGGCATGAAAAACAGGATTCCTCGCCAAGGCAATGCAACTCTCATTGTCACATCGCAGCAATGTAGGACGAGTCTGGGGGCACCCAAGCTCCTCCAACAGTCTCCGAAGCCATACAACCTCGCATGTGGTGGAAGACGCGGCCTGATACTCCGCCTCAGTAGACGAAAGGGCTACCGTGGGCTGCTTCTTGCTACTCCAAGAAATAACACCTGCACCCAAAGTAAAGCAGTAACCTGTTGTAGACCGCCTGTGGTCCACGTCACCGGCCCAATCCAAGTCGCTCCAACCTGCAAGTACAAGATCTGACCCATCTGTCCCTGCGGGGTAATGAATCCCCAAATCAGACGTCCCCCTCAGATACCGAAGTATCCTCTGAGCAGCCTGCCAATGCACCGTCTTAGGTTCACTCATGAACCCTGCCAAGAGCCCAACAGCAAAACATAGATCAACCCTGGTGTTGAGAAGCCAAATCAAGGACCCGATCAACTGTCGATAGCGAGACGCATCCGCCAAAGGAGAAGCTGAGTGGGAAGTGGCCTTCCAGTTCGGATCCATAGGAGTAGAGAGGGCCCGACAATCGTCCATCTCAAAAGACACCAAGAGCTCCTGTACATATCTCTGTTGGGAGAGAAAAATCCCCCTCTAAGACTGATAAATCTCATGGCCTAAAAAGAAATGGAGTAGCCCCAAATCCGTCATCTCGAACGTCCGATGTAAAGCTGACTTTGTCTCCTGGACCTGCTGTGCATCATCACCTGTGACAATCAAATCATCAACATATAATACAAACAGCACACAACCATCCTCGGAAGTGTGAACATACAGCTGCGGATCGGCCTTGGACCGCCGATATCCCAACTGAGACTGGAGGAACGAATCAATCTTCTCGTTCCAAGCTCACGGGGCCTGCTTGAGACCATACAGGGCCTTCTTCAACCTGTAGACTTTCCCATCTGAAGAACCAAAGCCAGGAGGCTGCTCAACGTAGATCTCCTCCTTCAAATCACCATTCAGGAAGGCCGACTTTACATCCAGCTGATAAACAGGCCATCTCCTATGGTCAGCCAAAGCAAGAACAGCTCTAATGGTTGCCATACGAGCTGTAGGGGCAAAGGTGTCATGACAGTCAATACCTGGGCGCTGGGCAAAACCCTTAGTAACAAGGCGAGCCTTGTGCTTATCCAAAGTACCATCACTGAGATATTTGGTCTTGAAGACCCACTTGACTCCAATCACCTTCTTCTTCGGGGGGCGTGGCACAAGTGACCAAGTGCCATTCCTCTCAATAGCCTCCAACTCAGCTTCCATAGCTTTCTTCCATGGGGCGGACTGTAAAGCCTCCTTCACGGAGGTGGGCTCTCGATCCTGCATAACACGGGACATCAAACAATAATTGGAGCAAACAAGCTCCGAAGAATGCGCCTGGTGCCTCCGTGACCGCCGCGGACCATCCTGCGGTCCCCACTCCTCAGGAACCCCCTCGATCCCTGAATCACGGAGTGTGTCACGGGCCCAGCGAGGAGGAGGCCGAACCTCCCCTCGTCGTTCTCCATCAGTAGAAGACTCTGGAATGTCCACCGGTGGTAACTCCTCAGTAGGGTCCGGTGGAACAGTAGACTCTGTGTCAGAAACAGAATCATAATCAAACGGACGCACAGGCTCCAATGGAACTGTAGAAGGAGCCAAACTCTCCCCTGGATCTCCAAGAACGGGGTGCTCCTCACCCGTTGAAGAAGCCGGAACCTCCACAAACCGCACATCACGGCTAGTATATACATCCCGCTTGACGGGATCATACAGTCGGTAGCCTTGGGACTGGGAGCTGTAGCCAACAAATACCTGTTTTCGGGAAGCCGCTTCAAATTTGTCACGGTGAGCTTTGGGAATGTGAACATAGGCATCACACCCAAAGACCCGAAAGTAAGAAACATCTGGCTTCGACCCAAAATACGCCTCAAATGGAGTCATCCCTTCCACGGCCGAAGTAGGAGATCGATTAAGGATGTGGACTGCAGTAGCCACAGCCTCGGCCCACAGAACCTGGGGGGTCTGTCGGTGCTCCATCATGGTGCGTGCCATCTCGATCACACTGCGGTTCTTCCGTTCGAGAATACCATTTTCTTGTGGAGTATTCGTATTGGCAAACTCCTGGTGAATTCCTCTATCTGCACAAAACCGAGCAAATTCATTAGAGACAAATTCACCTCCCTTATCGGATCGCAAGGTCTTCAACTTCCGGCCTGATCGGTTCTCCTCAAAGAGAAGCCAATCCTTGAAGTGCGAGAAAGCTTCTGATTTTAGTGCCAAAAAGTAGGCCCATGTCATCCTGCTGTAGTCATCCACAATCAACATGAAGTACGAGCTCCCACGCAGGGACTCATTCCTCATAGGGCCACATAGATCCGTAGATACTAACTCCATCGGTGAAGTAGACCGCCGCGAAGCGGTGTGGGGAATGGCATCTCTATGCTGCTTCCCCCGAATGCAGGAGACACATGGCTGCTGGCTCACCACTATATCCGGCAACCCTCGAACAAGCTGGCCACGTGAAGCCCTCCGAAGATAGTCATAGTTCAGGTGACCAAACCGAGCATGCCATAATTCAGACTGTGACTGTGAGGTAAGAAGAAGAGTAGAGAGGGCAGTGGAAGACTTCAGTTTGTAAATGCCGTTCTCCTCATATCCTGATGATAGAACCTTCCTCGATTCACGATCAAGGACTCGCACTGTAGAACTGTCAAACTCCACCAAAAGACCAAGGGAGCAAATCTTATGAACTGAAAGGAGATGGTACCCTAAGCCTGGTACATGCAAAACCTCTGAGGTATGGGTGCCACCTCGTCCATCCGGAATAAGCTGCATCTTACCCCGACCTGCAATAGAAACTGAAGAGCTGTCTCCAATGAGGTGCCCACGTGAAGGGCGCAGCTGGGCAACACCATCGGATGAAGGAGTCATGTGCCGTGAGGCACCACTATCAACAATCCACTCTCGAGCTTGGGGAGCCGCCATCGCAGCATCAGAAGCATTCTGTGAAGCGTCCTCAATGACAACTAGATGTAGAAATGCAGCTGATGAGGGTGCAGCCACGGCTCCAGAATCCTTGGTTTCCTTCTTCTTGGTGTCCTTCGAGTCTTTGTCAGGGCAATCCTTCTTCCAATGGCCAGTCTTTCCACAAATATGACATGTGGAGTCTTTGTCCTTGTCCTTCTCCTTGTCCTTCTTGGACTTGTTATCCCCCTTCTTCTTCTTTTGGTCCTTCCCCTTCTTCTGAGAGGCTTGACCTGTCAACGCCTCCGTCTTGGAAGCATTCTGTCCCTTTAACTGTTCCTCTTGGTCCAAGACCATAGGAACCAACTCCTCCCACCGAAGAGTAGACTCTCGCCCCGAAGCAATAAGAGCAGAGTAAAATGTACCGAATCGTGGCGGCAACTGGGACAATAGTGTGATCGCCATGTCTTCGGAGGAAATTGGCTTCCCCGCATTCTGAACCTGCATCTGTAGCTGCCTTAGCTTGTTAATGTGTTCCCTTAGCGAAGAAGACTTATTGACGGACAAGGTCCGCATCTGTACCTCCAAAGAAACCCTCTTCATCAGGGTCATCCGATTGTACATTTGATCAAGCTCCAGCCATATCTCACGAGCCACCGTCAAGTGCTCGATGTGAGCGATCACGGCTGTAGTGCATGATAGAAAGAGAGAGGATCGAATCCTGGCATTCAGTTTGTCCCAATGAGACTGGGCCCTGGCCAATTCCGCACGAGCATCGGAAGAGAGTTTGGACTCATCTCTTACCGAAGGCCGGTCAATATCTTCCTGTACCAACTCCGCCAAATCATAGGACTCAAGGATGGCCAACATCATAACGCGCCAAATGCGGTAGTTGTCGCCGTCGAGCTTCTGATATGTAGGAAGAGCCGGTAAGACAGGCACCTTCCGGTCCATAATCGCCTGGAACTCCAAGTCCATCTCTGTAGACATCTTCACCTGCAATGCCTTCTCAAACGCAAAAGCAGCCCCCTCTGACTGAGTAAACTCAGCCTGCTAAGGCTCTTCAGCGTCCCAAAGCTCCTTTACCCGCCGGAGGTGATGAAAAAGCAAAACCTGCACTTTTAGGTTGAAAACTCAAACTTTCTCCGCGTCAAACAGCAGTAAACAGCAGCAAATCCACCACCTGTACTCCTTTCCTGTGCGCCCACACTCGTTTCAGCCTTGTTCCAAGGCGCAGCCCTCCTGTCTGCCCTTAAACGCAAAAAACGCAAATTTGTGTCGCGATGGAAACTCCTCTTCAGGTTGATTCTGCGCTCAGTCAGCCCTCAAACACTGCTCTGATACCATGTCAGAGTGCAGCGGTGCGGAAGCGTAGGACTGAGAGAGAGAGAACGCAGAGAGAGAAGGGAGAGAAAGAGACAGTGTACACTGAAGATCTGCTGTATAAAGAATGCTGAATACAAAGATATACACGGGCGCAGTGCGCTGGACTGCGTGTCTCCACCTCGACGATGCGACCTGCTGTCCACCTCGAAGTCTGCTGCAGTCTGCACTGTCTGCTGTCTGAGATCTGTGAACAGAGACAGAAATCTGCACAGCACCGGTCTGTAATCTGCGACAGAGAATAGTGGCCAGACTGCTGAAAACGTCAGCAATAAATAGGCGAAAAATCACCTAGAACGGGGCGCCAGAAATAGGGCGCAGCCTGGTAAAAACGGCTGCAGGCAGTCGGACTGCCGTCCGACTGCACAGTCCGACTGCAGCTGCTGGTCCGACTGCTGCTGCTGACTGTGCAGCTGCCTAAACAGGCTATGATCTCTGACATACACATCCCGCTTTACGGGATCATACAAACGATAGCCTTGGGACTGAGAGCTGTAGCCAACAAACACCTGTCTCCGAGAAGCCGCTTCAAATTTATCACGATGAGTCTTGGGAATGTGAACATAGGCATCACACCCAAAAACCCTGAAATAAGAAACATCGGGCTTAGTCCCAAAGTAAGCCTCAAAAGGTGTCATCCCATCAACGGCCGAAGTGGGCGATCGGTTAAGGATGTGGACTGCAGTAGCCACAGCCTCGGCCCACAGAAACTGAGGTGTCTGTCGGTGCTCCATCATGGTGCGCGCCATCTCGATCACACTTCGGTTCTTCCGTTCAAGAATGCCATTTTCTTGAGGAATGTTGGTGTTAGCAAACTTCTAGTGAATGCCTTTATTTGCATAAAAACTCATTAGAAACAAATTCACCACCCTTGTCGGATCGCAAGGTCTTCAATCGCCAGCCCGATCAGTTCTCCTCAAAGAGAAGCCAATCCTTGAAGTGGGAGAAAGCCTCCGACTTCAACGCCAAGAAATAGGCCCAAGTCATCCTGCTGTAGTCATCGATGATCAATATGAAGTACGAGCTCCCTTTCAAGGACTCGTTCCTCATAGGGCCACAAAGATCCGTAGATACAAGCTCCATTGGTGAAGTAGACCGTTGCAAAGCTTTGTTGGGAATCGCATCCCTGTGCTGCTTCCCACGAATGCAGGAGACGCATGGCTATTGGCTCACCACTATGTCCGGCAACCCTCGAACAAGCTGCCCACGTGACGCCCGCCGAAGATAATCATAGTTAAGGTGACCAAACCGAGCATGCCATAGTTCTGACTGTGTCTGAGTGGTAAGAAGAAGAGTAGGAAGAGCGGTAGAAGACGTCAATTTGTAGATGCTGTTCTCCTCTTATCCTGATGAGAGAACCTTCCGTGACCCATGATCAAGGACTCGCACCGAATCACTATCAAACTCCACCAAAGTCCAAGTGAACAAATCTTATGAACCGAAAGTAGATGATACCCTAAACCTGGCACATGCAAGACCTCTGAGGTATGAGTACCACCACGTCCATCTGGAATAAGCTGCATCTCACCCCGTCGTGCAATAGACACCGAAGAGCTATCTTCGATGAGAATTTGTCCACGCGAAGGTCGCAACTGGGCAACACCAACTGATGAAGGAGTCATGTGCTGGGAGGCACCACTGTCAACGATCCACTCTTGAGCCTGGGGAGCTGTCATCGCAGCATCAGAAGCCTTCGGTGTAGAGTCCTCAATGACTGCTAGATGAAGAAACGCAGCTGATGAGGGTGCAGCCACCGCTCCAGAATCCTTCGTGTCCTTCTTGTTGGTATCCTTCTTGTCTTTGTCGGGGCAATCCTTCTTCCAATGGCCGGTCTTGCCACAAATATGGCATGTGGATTCTTTTTCCTTGTCCTTCTTTGACTTGTTGTCTTCCTTCTTTTTCTTTTGGTCCTTCCCCTTCTTCTGAGAGGCTTGATTTGTCAATGCTTCCGACTTGGAAGCATGCTGTCCCTTCAGTTGTTCCTCTTGGTCCAAGACCATAGGAACCAACTCTTCCCACCGAAGAGTAGACTCACGCCCCGAAGCAATAAGGGCGGAGTAAAAAGCACCGAATCGTGGTGGCAACTGGGACAAGAGTGTGATTGCCATGTCTTCGGAGGAAATCGGCTTCCCCGCATTCTAAACTTGCATCTGAAGCTGTCTAAGCTTGTTGATGTGCTCCCGGAACGAAGAAGACTTGTTCACGGACAAGGTTTGCATCTGCACCTCCAAAAAAACCCTCTTCATAAGGGTCATCCGGTTATACATTTGGTCAAGCTCCAGCCATATCTCCCGAGTCACCGTCAAGTGCTCGATGTGGGCTATCACGGCTGTAGTACAAGACAGAAAAAGAAAAGAACGAATCCGGGCATTCAGTTTGTCCCAGTGAGACTGTGCCTTGGCCAACTCCGCACGAGCATCGGAAGAGAGTTTGGACTCATCTCTCACTGAGGGCCGGTCGATCTCCTCCTGTACAAGCTCCGCCAAATCGTAAGACTCAAGGATGGTCATCATCACGCGCCAGATGTGGTAATTGTCGCCATCGAGCTTTTGATTTGCGGGAAGAGCCGGTAAGATAGGCACCTTCCGATCCATGATCGTCTGGAACTCCAAGTCAATCTCTGTAGACATCTTCACCTGTAATGTCTTCACAAACGCAAAAGCAGCCCCCTCTGACTGTGAAAACGCAGCCTGCTAGGGCTCTTTCTTCCGCGTCCCGAACCTTCTTCACCCGCCGGAGGTGATGAAAAAGTAAAACCTGCACTTGAAAGCTGAAAACACAGCCGTCCTCCTCTTCAACAGCAGTAAACAGCAGCAAATCCACCAACTGGACTCCTTTCCCGCGCGCCCACGCTCGCTTCAGTCTTGTTCCGATGCGCAGCCCTCCCGCTTGCCCTCAAACGCTGGAAACACAGCCTTGTGTCGCGATGGAATCTCCTCTCCAGGAAGGTTCTTCACTCAGTCAGCCCTTCTTCACTGCTCTGATACCATGTCAGAGTGCAGTGATGCGGAAGCGTGGGACCAAGACTGAGAGAGAGAGTGAACGCAGAGAGAAGAGAGAGAGAGAGAAAGAGACAGTGGAAGATGAAGATCTGCTTTATAAAGTGTGCTGTATACAAAGATATGCAGATATGTACACGGGCGCAGTGCGCGGGACTGTGTGTCTCCACCTCGACGATGCAACCTGCTGTCCACCTCGAAGTATGCTGCAGTCTGCACGATCTCCAGCCTGTAATCTGCACGAATCTCCAGCCTGAGATCTGTAATCAGAAGTGTGTGAAGATGTGCAGAACGTCGGCTATAAATAGCCAGAAAGAATGCGCCCAGAAAAAGCAGGTCGGCTGCATTAAATGCAGCCGACTGGTCAGTCCGACTGGACTGCCACGTGGCTGGCCGACTGGTCAGTCTGACTAGACTGCCACGTGGCTGCCTGCGCCGCCAGGACCTGATAATCGCTAACAAGGACAAGCTGTTTATTGTGCTAAAAGGCCATGAAAGCTTATCTTGATGATGTAGAAGTTTGCAAAATGGTTGTGTAGATGCGGCACGGGAGCAGATGTATTGAGGAGGCTTAGAATGGATCCTCCATGGCGTGATTCGAGGCCCAGTCTATCTCTGTCTTTGGCACGGGAGTGGATGTATCGAGGAGGATTAGAATGGATTCTCCATGGCTTGCTTCAAGGCTTAGTCTACCTGTGTCTCTTCTTTATCTCTTCAAGATTTTTCCCTGTTTTGCTGCACTTTGAACTGAGAACCTGCAATTATTCCTGCTGTTAATGTTGGTTGCTCACTCATTAGGCATTGCCATGATGCTGATGTACATCCAGCAGGTGACCAATGAATGGAGAATTGCTTCGTAATGTCCTTCGGCCTAAAGAATGTGGCTGATCTTTGTTCATTTAAATGGCTGTCCATGCTTCATTTGAGACCTGTCTACCATGAGGGTTTTTGAGAAGAAAAAAATCCTTGAAATAAAGGCCATGGAGGGTTAATCATGTTAAGTAGTATTCCATTTGATGATTCTAGTAGTGAGTAGAGATGAAGTAATGAAGTAGAAGCTTGCTAATAATGGAGTCTACAGGCTTGAAATTTCAGAGTAATTTGTGTTGGCAGCTTTTGCCTGAAAAGATGAATACTCCACTTCTAAATGGTGCTCTACCTCAAGCTTGAGAGATCAATAGTTGCCTTCTTCAATCATTTGTTGTGATAGATGAAGATTCAAGAGAGAGGAAGAGATTTCTAGTCAAGATTTCATGAAAGCTTTGAAAGAAAGCTTAAAAAGAGGAAAGAAAACCTTGTTTCAAAAAGTAGAAGTGTCCCTAGTTGTCTCTATCCTCCTGGAGCTCTTCTTTTGTCCAAAAGGTCTTCAAAATGACTCCAATTTTGATGACGACCTGCCAAAATGGCAAGAAGATTGCCATTTTTGTGAAGATCTGCTTGAAATGGTCTCAGATTTGACCTTAGTTTATTGCAGAAGTCTACCCCAAACTAGTTACAGTAGCCAGGAATGTAACTCCAATTACCGGTCCTAACCATTGCCACCATATCTGAAGCTTGGAAATGATAGTACGGTTGGATCTAAACTACTGCTTTGATACCAATGTAAAGAAGGCCTGTTCTAACTACACCATGAAGCCATGGCTGCTGCAAAGTACAAGAAATAAACTAATGCTAGTGCTAAATCAGTTCTTGGTAATTTGTCAAATGAACAAAAAGTTTTTTGCAATGGCAGCTTGTGCCCTTTTATACCAGACCCCTAAAGCCCCAAAATTAGTGGTTCTCTTCTAGCTTTATTATGAAGGCTTGCAGGCATATTTCCTGCATTACAAAACTTGGGATTGTATATGTGTTTAGACTCATCAATATTCTCAACAATCCCTAATGAAGGGTCAAGAAGATTGTTTGCGCAATCAGGGGACTCTTTATCACTGCCTCATTTGATTGTTAATTTATCATAAGCTCTGGTCTCATAAGTATCTCTGATTTACATATTTTCTCAATCTCTGTCTTTCCACAGAAAATGAGTTGCAGCTTCATTGAATAGGAGGGGTGCATCTGTTGCCCTTATGGCTCATGGGCCTAGATTCTTCGGGCTTGCATTCAAGCAAGCATTTTGTAGGGGTCATGGTAACCTTAGTGATTTAAGTCAATTATCTATTACGACTAGTAATGCAGGTTTGCAAATGTTTGTTGGTTTCTTGCAACTTGTATGCTTTGAAGAGAGCTACACGTGGTTTGCCAAAATCACTATGAACGTGTGTCAGCATTTAGTGATTCTTGTTGAAGGTGTGCTTTCATGAGCTAGTTTGTATGTTGTCTCATGTAAAGAACTTGCTGAAACTGACTGAAGTTGATTTGGAAAATACAAAGAGAATTTTGGAAAAATGTTTACATTGCTTGTGTGAAATGTCCTTGAAAGGCAATAGTAGGTGCCCTATTCACTTTCTAAATTATGTTTGTCTGGCTAAGTCTTATGTTCATACAACTTGACTGTGTTGCAGGGCAGGATATTTCTGTGATTGATCTATTGAATATCGAAAGCTTTGCCCAGCGTGTTCTGGAGTTGTCAGAGTACAGGAAGCAGCTCCATTCTTATCTCATTTCCAAGATGCAGGCCATTGCTCCTAACTTGGCTGCTCTTATTGGAGAAATGGTGGGTGCACGACTCATTTCTCATGCTGGAAGTCTGACCAACCTTGCAAAGTGTCCTGCTTCTACTGTTCAAATATTGGGTGCAGAGAAGGCACTCTTCAGGTCCTAACACCAGTTCTTATTGTGCTCATTTGTCTATGCTCTTCCTTTTGCATGTAGTGCCTATGACCCAAATTTAGGTCAAAGCTTCACTTTCCACTAAACGGCCTAAGATTGCATGTTTCTTTTGTTTTTACCTCATGTTGTCAAAAGTTACCTTTAAAAAAAAAAAGCTCGACTATCTGCTATGTGTTGCTCTAGCATTACGTTTTTCTTTTTGCGTGATTGCCAGTGAGTTGCTCTACCAGTAAGAATGTCTTGTATTCTTGCTGGAATCTTAGATGGAAGCCTTGTCATGTGATGGCTTGAATGTGTGCTTGGTCTGTGTTGTAACATAAATGATATATAATGTCTTGTATTCTTGCTGGAATCTTAGATGGAAGCCTTGTCATGTGATGGCTTGAATGTGTGCTTGGTCTGTGTTGTAACATAAATGATATATAATGTCTTGTATTCTTGCTGGAATCTTAGATGTGATGGCTTGAACGTGTAACGTAAATGATATATAATTCCTTTTGCATGGTGAATAAAGATTGTTCCATTTCTCATGCAAGCTAGAATGAAGGCGTGTTGCAAGGTGTACTTTTGTAGTCTGAATTCTGTTGTGTCTCGCACAATTTAAAATGCACAATCTGCTTTAGTATGTGAGAAAAAAAATGTCATGTATGCTAATGTTGGAACAGAGCATTGAAGACAAAAGGTAATACTCCAAAGTACGGTCTCATTTTTCATTCTTCATTCATTGGGAGAGCCACTGCTCGTAATAAAGGGAGAATATCTCGTTATCTGGCCAATAAATGCTCATTAGCATCAAGAATCGATTGCTTTTCAGGTTTCACAGTCTCTCTCTCTTATTTTGTACAAATCTTTGGCTCCCAGTGAAATTGAGGTGGTCTCTGAGAATTAACTGAGCATGGCTGATTTTTTCAAGAGGTAAGCTCAAACATATTTGGGGAAAAGCTGCGGGAACAAGTGGAAGAAAGGCTGGACTTCTATGACAAGGGTGTTGCACCTCGCAAAAACGTGGACGTTATGAAAGAGGCTTTAAAAGCCGCTTCTGAAGGGGGAGTGGCTGCAAATGGAGACCATGAAGATGCAATCCAAGAGAGTAAGCTAATTATCCCTATGTATAATTTCTTCTAGTTCTGAGTTCTTCTGCAGGGCCTAATGACTTCCTGCACTTTACTCTCAAATTTCATTGCAGATGGTGAAGGAAAGAAGAAGAAGAAAAAGAAGTCAAAGGGAGGTGATGCAATGGAGATAGAACCTGCAAATGAAGTGGAGGCTGCAAATACTGCAGGTGAAGATTCAACTAAGAAGAAGAAAAAGAAGAAATCTAAAGGTCTTCAAAGCACAGAGGAGCCAGAGGCTGATTTAGAACAGGAGGAGACACCTCAAACAAAGTCCAAATCAAAGAAGAGAGTTGCCGGTGACGCTGATGCACAGACTGAAACTGATGTTGACATACCTAAAAGCACATCAACAAAGAAGAAAAAGAAAAAGAAGGTTGAGGCTGAATAGGGGTTTAATATGCTACGGAGCCATGCAAGTCTACTGATGTAGTGACAGTTGTACTTTTGGCCTTTGGATGGCTGGGAATTGATGCAAGTCTTCTGGGTCATTGTACTTTTTACTAAAATGCCTTGGAAGGTTTTTGTCAGTTTAAGACGTTTTTTGGGGAGTATCCCAGGAAAAGCAGGTCTTGTATCTATCAGCACTTTGCTGGCATGTATGGGGCAGTTAAAGTCATTCCATCACCTAATTTTCTGTGCGAAAGTTTGCACCTTGTTTTATACGGTTTCTTTACATGCTATATTTCACTGGATATTTGGCTTCTTGACAGTTAGTATGGAGTTAGGTAATGCTGAAACATTGGATTAAAATTTTATTGAAGATCAAGCTCCTAAAGGAAGGATCTTTCGAAGAAAGGATCAGCCCAATATTAATGAACCTCATATACCATTGCTAAAATAAGGAGTGCACCGTGCACATGAGCATTGTCCTTAGGTTTGCTTGGCTTGTATAGTAGAAGGGATAGGGTGATGTTCATACTTTTGTCACATAAGCGAAGCATTGTCCTTGTTCAAGCTCTTCTGTAGGTGCATGGGTAAGACTATTGCCATTAGAGCAGGCGCCTGACTAGCCATACTGCACCATGGTGCTGATTCTTCGCGATATTCTGATGGAAGACACTTGCCAACAAGAAATTTCACATGGTTCTGGCCATTGGACCAAGTCTCAGTTGCAAGCTTTTCAAAAATTTTTCATCGTGCAAAAGAATGCTACTACGCCTGCCTTGTTCAAATACTCTCTTACACTGGTCTCCATAGCCACTTGCGTTAGTTGCATGGAGGAATAATTTTCTCCAAATTTTAACTTTTAGGGTCACTGGCCTCAAGTAATACATAAGCTTTAGTCCGTCTTGTGCAGGTATCTTCCCTAATAGTGTGAGTTAATTTCCACTGCCACTGCTACTCTATGTTGGAGAAGTGGGATAAAGCCTACAGAAAACAAAATGGGGAGAACAGAAAGACCTTACTTTACAATTGTTTTTGTGACCATTGCTTAACAAACTGGAACTGGAATATCCTGCACGCAGTAGGTTCACTAGTTTTTAGAATTTGCCTTATGATTATTTGATGACGAAGCTCTTTTTAGGTGTCTGAAACAGTCGAGGGGTGATTGCTTCGTCTTCTGGTGTGTGCATGATCTACATTCGAGTTACTACAATGACTTTTGGTGGTGTCCGGGTTACTTTTGCATATGTTCATCATTGATGTGACCTTGTATCAGAAAGGAGGGGGCATTGGAGGTATTGGCATGTGCACATGCATACATACATGCATGGGCACACACTTTCGGAATAAGTTTTTGACAAACCAGTTGAGACAATCTCTCTGTGCCCACACACACACACTCAAATTTTGACTACATTATTATTATAATTTTGATTTAAATTGCAATTCAAAAAGCTCTTGCTTTTGCAATGATTAGGTGGAGGGGCTGCACTGCCCTTCCATGGTTATCGTGTCTCATCGTCTCTCTACTCATCTTATGATTGGCACAGCTGCTCTTCATACAATTGCCTTCATCCATGTTCTTTGCTGTTGCAGCTATGGCAAAGCAGCTAACAGTAAGCTACTGGATAGCCATTGGGCCCCTCTTCACCACACCAGCCCAGGCTGCTTCATAGCTAACGACTAGACCTGCTCTGAGATCTTATGGACCTAGCTATGCCTACACAGAGGCAACTTGACCTTAGCTTCCCTGCCTGCTCATATGTCCATTGGGCCACCACGCCCATCATCTGTGAAGTGCACCCTCCCTCCTATCTCAACATGATTGATTAGCTGATTCAGTCTCTTTTGCTTGTTAATCAATCAAAAAAGAATTTACATTCTAGTAACCAGCTACACCTTTGTTGTATGGTTCACACCTCTGTTGTATGGCTGTTTTTCTTTTGCTCTTTGCTTCTTTTATTGTATTGATAACAACTATAAATTAACGTATGCCATTTTGATCAATGGGCTCTTGTAACATGCCTATCTAGCAAATCTCGATAGCACGTATCTTTAGAAGTCCGTCAAGAAGAAATCAAAATAACTGGCTTTTGGAACTTAGAATAATCGAACATTTGTAACCTTGAACTACTTGAGTTTATCTTTAGGGAATGCTCCACCTCAATTCTGCAAGGGTTGGCTTGAAAATAAGGCCTAATTTAAATATGATATTCTCCTACTAGGCAACTAGTGTTAGCTTTTGAGGTTACTGCATTACTGTCATCCCTCAAGTTGAAGCAACACATTGTTGCACTTTGTTCAAAGAGAGAAAGATATGAGGGGGAGTGATACGTAACGAGCTCTCTACCTATAAGGTATAATCTCAACTCTGCTCCCTTAAAACGCAATTGGTTGGGTTCTAGGATGACACTAGAATAGTCAACATTTGGCCCTTTCTAGCTTTACCTAATCTAGCATTAAAGCTTTTATGAAAGCCGCCCTGCTAACGAAGACCACATACTATAGGATACATCCGTTGGGGATTTAACTACACTTTCCTCTAGGAATATTTTTAGTTTTCTAATTATCCTAACACAATTTAGTTTAACACATAAAAATAACTTTGTTAATTAATCCGTTAAACAATATTTTTTCACATAAATTAGGCATATATATATGAATACAAAGAAATACAATCCTTTTGGAAAAAAAATATTTATTTAAATTTTATCTTATCTATTTTTATTTCAATAGCTATTGTAGTCCATTTCCGAACTTGGTCGGAAGGCCAAAATAAACGTACTCTACCCTCATCTAGTATGGGGGCTTTCTCAAAGACCCATGCTTGCAATGAATCCCTTACACCAGTCGTTTATCGCTAGCACAAAAATATTCAATTGTATTAAAAATTCGTAACTAAGGACTTGGCATCATCAGAGGAGGGTAATTCCTATTAGGCATTGATAAATCTTTGTCCGTCTACTTGACATCTCGAGTATCCTTAAGGATCCCGGAATGCCTTCTAGTTGTGATGTAGATTATTGACAATATTTATCCAATTTCCTATTGTGCACGATCTAGATTATCAACATTATTTATCCAAATTTTTATGCGTTATTTTCTCAAGATTTTTTAAAAATACAAATAAATAGCTTACAAGGACTTGGGTTTGTGTGATGGGGATGTCACTTGTACTCCAGTTCTCCATTTTGGGGCCATCTTGTTACTCATCTTCCTTCACACACACTCTCTCTCTCTCTCTCTCTCTCTCTCGTCCAATACTACCCAAGTAGTAATCGACGAGTAGTCTAAGCCTTATACTTTAGCCTTTATATAGCCTTTGCCAGCTTGCTTACGTCACATGCAGTTTATGGAGTCGTATACGTGCTTTTCTCCAATCTTTTTGATAGTCAATTTGATCGGAGCTTGTTGGTGTGATCGTGAGCTTTACGAGCTTTTTTCTCGCATTGGTCATTCATTTGATACGAATCGATATTCATGAAAGATATTCAAATTGACTATTGACGGGCTTTATGTACTGAGCATGCTGACCATAGTGGTGATGACATATTTTGAGATGACGTATGTTGATGACGATAAGAAGATGCTGAAGATTATTGTGAATCCGATGTTGGCCTAAAGCTTAAGCTTTAAGATTTGTAAGATGTTTCCTATACTACTAAGGTTATTATATCCTCTCCCTCTTAGAGGAGTCAAGATGTCCACATCTCTAAAGAAACTAGGGATATTTTTACATAGAGCTTCTTCATATCGATCCAGGTGGCATCCTTTCATGACAGTCGCTCCACTAGATGAGGTACTCCCTTAAAGTTTTGCTTTTAAAGACTCTCTCCTTTATGTCAAGTATTATATTAGATTGTAGCTCAAGGACTTTGCTCGGCATTACAATCTAGTGATAATCTAGTACATGATCGGGATTGCATACATAAGCCTTTTGTAGGCTAACATGAAAAACATTGTGGATCTTTAAGTGCTCGAAAAGTTATAGCTTGTATGCATGGTCTCTATGCACTTGAGGATATTGCAAGATCCACAATATCTCGGGCCGAGGTTCTTAAATTCTTCAAATGATAATGAGCTCTCCTTTGGGAAGACACGAAGAAATACCATATTCCTTCTTTGAAGATCCGCTCTTGTTTAGATCAATGTAGGCTTTTTGACGATCCTTGGCAGCTTGAATGTCTTATCTTATGGCATTGAATTGCTTATCCATCTTCTCTAGCATCTTATTGGAGGCTTCTACCTTTAGCATTGGATTGTAGAAGTTGAGGGGAGTAAGACAGTCTTGCCTATATAAGGCATGGAATGGAGTCATCTTAATGCTTTGGTGGTAAGAAGCATTGTAAGAAAATTCCATTAAGGATAGGTATTGCATCTGCTCCTTAGGTCCTCTGTAATATTATCCCTTAGGATATCCTCTATGACGATCTGATTGACTTGCTTTCTTTGGCTATCAGTATTGGAGGTAAAGGCACCTGTGCCTATGCCGCCTTGTATTTACTACACACATTGTGATTGCACATTTGTACATTGTAGGTGGCAGGTGCCCTGCCACTGTCACTTTATTCTTTATTCTTTCAATAACTATTGAACAAGGGAAGGCTGGTCACACATTCTAATTGTTAAAGTTTCCACATATTGTGTGTGCATCTCTCTCTCTCTCTCTCCATCTGCCATAGCTCGCATCTCTTTTGTTTCTGCTTGCTCATGCTTCCACTTGGACTTTACCCTTCAATTGGTATCAAAGCCCACAATTCGAGGAGCTTCTTCATCATTCACTTTATCTTGGATTAAAATACCTATAGCTAAAGTTTTATGGCAATCATGACTTCAAACCTTCAAGATAATCTCTCAACTTGCTCATAGAACTTTCCCAGGACCCACCAAGCATTGTGAAGTGAGCCTTGTAGCACCAAGAGTGGGTAGTAGCAACAAGCAACATGAATTATGCCTGTTATGTTGCCCTTGGCCGAGTTTTTGGGGTTGATTCGCAGCCATTTACACAGTAGCCCATTTTGTTGGATTTTATATTGATATATTGTCATTATGACCGGTTTTTCGAATGCTAGTATCGTTTTCAATATCAAAAAACTTGATGGCACAAATTTCACCTATTGAAAGATGCGGATATGTAGGTATGGACCCAAAAGAAGCAGGTTAGGCTATTGAAAACCAAGAGTGTGAAGACATGAATTGGGATGAGTTCGATGAGCTATGTAAATCCACCCTTATATTGTCATTGTCTAAACATGTTTTTTCAATGTTGTTGCACTTGAGGATAATGCCTGGCAGTTATGGAAAAGGATTTGCAATCTTTATGACAAGTAATGTCTTGCATCTTAGATGTATTGGTTGAAATAGCTTATAGACCTTCACATGAAGGAAGGAACTAGTGTGTTCCACACATTTGAATGAATTTTATTCGATTTTTAGCTAGTTGACTTTGCAAGGCATTGAGTTTAAGGATAGTGTGCGTCCCTTGTTCTTGCTTATGATACTATTTAAGGTATGGGACACTTCGTATAGCCATGTGTGATAATATGCCTAAGGATAGCTTGAAACTCCAAGATATTGAGGGTATTTTACTCACGGAGGAGATAAACAGAATCAGTGTAGATGCAACATATACATCTCATGCATTGATTGTTAGGGGCAGATATGATAGTAAGAGTGATAATGACTAATGTAGTAGAGACTCACAGAGGTCTCAATCTCGCGAGTAGTCTCACAGCAAGTCTTGTGGTGGTCATAAGTCCTCTCTGACATCTTATTACTATGGGAAGCAACAGGGTCATATTTGACCATAGTGCTATTAGATATGCGATGATAAGCACAAAGAGAAAGGTAAGGGCAAAGTGCAAGAAGAGTTTGATGATCACAACATTGTCCCTAGTAAGTCTACTATAGACACTGAAGAGATAAATGCAATGCAGCTAGAGTCAGATGATAAGTACATCTTAGTAGCTTCCTCTATTGATGCTTCTTACTTGACCAATGCTTTCTCTACATATTCTTAGTGTTGGCTGCTTGATTCATGGGCTTTCTTTCTTGTTATCCCACATAGGGATTGGTTTCAGTCTTATTGTAGCATGATAGGTTATGTGCGATTGGAAAACCACTTGTGGCATTGGATGTTGTTGGTATCGGGGATGTATAATTGCAGTTTCCCTTAGGCAGCTCTTTTACTCTACATAATGTGCATCATGTACCTTCTTTGACCAAAATTCTTCTATTTGTTGGGTAGTTGGATGATACAAGCTATTATGTATCTTTTAGTGATTCCGCATATGGAAGATTAACCATGGGAATCTTATCTTTGCTCGAGGCGCAAAGGCTAGCATCCTCTATCCTTGATTTGTATCTGGATCTCTTGACCATGCTTTGGCTATGGTTGACATACCACATATATCTTTATGACATGATCGCCTTGGATACATGTCCTTTTAAAGGGAATGGAAATGCTTCCTCATTTGTAGTATCTTCTGTCTGTTGATTACAAATGTTTTGATTCTTGTGACCATTGTCTTTACGGTAGGTAGATACACAGTTCTCATATGAAGTCTGTCATTACGCGCATGGGCAAGCCGTTGGATCTTGTGTATTTTAATGTATGTGGTCCCATGCCCTATTAGTCATTGGGTGGTGCAAAGTAATTTGTTATTACATTCATAGATGATTATTCACATAAGGTCTAGGTATATCCTATTAAGTAGAAATTGGATGTCTTATCTACTATTCAACATTGGATTGCTCTTGTTGAGAATCAATTTGGATGTATTGAGTAGTTATGTGATGAGAGGGTCATTAAGCATCGGTTGATCACCCCATACATCCCATCCTAGAATGGTGTTGTGTAGAGCGCATGAGTAGGACTATTCAGGAAAGGGTTCACAATACCCATAGTCAGGTAGGCTTACCACAAAATTTTTGGGTTGAGGTAGTTACTATTGCCATACATTCGATAAATACATTCCCATGCATTGCTATTAGTTGTCAGGTTATCGAGGAGGTATGGTTTAGAAAACCTCCCTCATTCATATGCACATCTTAGTCTTTGGATGTAAGGCTTTTTGCCATGTATCCAAGGAAAAATATAATAATCTCGATCCTAAGTCCATGAAATCCATCTTTCTTGGTTATGAAGATACATGTGAGATGGGCTATTGCTTATGGGATCCACAAGCTTCGAAGATCATCTGCAACCATGATATTATTTTCCATGAGGGGAAGATGCATAAGCATCTTGAGCAAATAGTTGAGGTACGCATAGTGATCTTTCAAGAGGAGTCTCCTATTATTGTATAACCATCTAGAAGCCTGTAAGGCTGATGTTCTAGTGGCCCATGATCATGATGTTGGACAGTATATACATGCCCCATAGTTTGTTTTGAGATGGTCTACTAGAGATAAATGTTAGTTTGATCAGTTTGTGCCCTTCATGAAATATGTTATAGTGATATATTTCAGTGAGTCCCTTACTTATAAGGAGGCTATGTGTAGAGTTGATAGTCACTCTTGGGAGAGAGCCATGCAGTCTAAGTTTGATTCACTACATAAAAATCATGCATGGGATTTGGTTTCTTTGCCCAATGAAAAACATGCATTTTCATGCAAGTAGATGTACAAGCTAAAGTTTACCCTTGGATACCCTAAGCCAGCATATAAGGCTAGATTGGTTGCTAAGGGTTTTAAGCAGGAGCATCCTGGTATTGACTTTGATGAAGTCTTTTCTTGTGTAGTCAAGATGACTATCCTATGCTTGGTATTGGCCTTGGTTGCATAGTTAGTTTTGGGCCTTTATCATATCAATGTGAAAACAATTGTTCTCCATAGGGATTTACATGTGTATATCTATATGCAGCAATCTAAGGGTTTTATGAAAAAGGGCAGGAAACACCTAGTGTGCAAGTTGATAAAGAGCCTTTATGTACAGTGATATGGATCCGTGTTTATACACGAAGAAGGCCATGATGGTAGCCTTATTATCTTGGTACTTTATGTCGGTGATATGTTGTTGGGAGAGCTCATGATGAGCTGGATGCCTTGAAGAGTCAGCTCAAGAAGAGGTTTAAGATGAAGGATATGGGACATGCCTCACATAATCTTGGTATGTGCATCATATGTGATTGCTCTAAGGGGCTTCTTTACTTGTCATAGTAAGTGTACATATAGAAGGTACTTGAGTGATTCCATATACAGGATGTTAAGTCTATTGGTTGTCTTTACATATAGAAGGTGCTTAAAGGATTCCATATGTAGGATGTTAAGCCTATTGGTTGTCTTTTACCTTCCCATCTAAAGGCCACTCATATCGATTGTCCCAAGTTAGATGAGAAGAAGGTTGGGATGGCCAAGATCCCTTATGTGTCCGCAATGGGCAGTTTGATGTATGCCATGATAGCTACTCACCTTGACATAACATTTGTAGTGGAAGTTGTGGCATGCTATATGGCTACACCTAGTTAACATCATAAGAATATCGTGAAGGCTACATGCGGTAGTTGAAAGATACTACAAATATGTGCATTTGCTATGGTGGCCAGGATATTACAGTCATGGGGGTAATATGTGGATATGGGTACCTAAAGCCAAGATGGCCAAGGGCACTACTCGGACATCGCCCTCATGTTCCAAGATCCCATCCTAGGTCACGAAGGGGCTCATCAGATTCTAGGAGTAATGTGGGATTTATGGACAAAGCCCCCCCTAGCATCCACATTTCCTACTGCTTGAGACTATCCCTACAGACAAACCGTTCCGCTACAGAGCGGGTCTAAGCCTCTTGAAGTGATATCCATGACCCCCTTCGAGTAGGGTCTCGCAGCTAGCTTGGGGGTAGCTTAGTGTGATCTTTCATTTTATCCTCTTTCTCAATGTTTTTAATCAGAGATCTAGATTCTAGCAAATACAAACAATCCTTTCAAACATATAATGATGTAATGACAATCACACCATTGTGCAGCTCACAACTTCACATAGCCAAGGTAGACCTTAACCTAAGGTAACCTTTCTAGAAACCTATGAAGCTTAAAGATTTCCTTAACAAAGAATCTTGCGATGTTTGAAGCTTATAGTTTGTCTTGATGGGTATGAGATAAGCAACCTTTGTTAGTATATCCATCGTCACCATGATAGAGTTGTATCCTCCTTGGATTGAATGTAATTCTACTATGAAATCCATGATAATGAAATCCCACTTCATCTAAGGAATATCAAGAGGCGAAAGTAAGCTTTGCTTTCATCATTTGGCAGCTTAGGCACTCAATGACATATCTAAGTACATCACCTCTGAATTTTTCCCAATGATTGCTTTTCCTAATTGCATTAAGTGTCTTGGCATAGCTAGGATATCTTGAAAATGAAGAGTCATGTGCTTCCAAGAGTATCTTCTTTTTTAGTTCATGATAATAAGGAATGCATAATCTTTTCTTGAATATACAAGCTCTTCCCTTAATGGAGAAATATCAGTACTTGAGTTATGACTTAGGGTCTTGATTATTTAGTTACACTTCCTTTCTTAATTGTAGGTACTTAGGGTTCTTTGTAGCATCTTCATTTGCCATTTTCCATGATGGGGTAACTCGGCGTTGACATTATAGCAACTAGTGATTCTACCCTTGAGGGTTCTTTTATAATGATAATATTAGGGAACACCTTATAACTTAAAGCATCCGCAACTATATTCTCCTTGCCTAGCATGTATTAAATCTTGGAGTCATACTCTTGTAGGACTTCAATCTACCTTCATTGTCTCATGTTTAGATGTTGTTGGATAAAGATCCATTTGAGACTTTTGTGATTTGTTACCAAGGTGAATTTCTTGCCATGTAGGTAATGTCTCCACAACTTGAGAGCATGGTTCACATCCAACAACTCTAAGTTGTGAGTAGCATAGTTTCATTCATGACTTTTCAGCTTCCTTGAGGAATAAGCAACTAGATATCCCTCGTGCATAAGTATACAACCTAATGTGAGAGATATCCATCATGCATAAGTATACAACTAGATATTCCTCGTGCATAAGTATACAACCTAATGTGAGAGAGCTTACATATGTCATAATCTCAAATCCTTGATTTTGGTCAGGAAGTTGAGAATGGGAGCAACCACTAAGCTTTGGTTGAGTTGATTAAAGCTAGATTGCTTGATTGAAGTCTATATTATGTAGATATGCTTCTTTAAGAAGTCTATAAAAGGTGTGGTGATCAAGGCATAGTCCTTGATAAAAACTCGATTATACCACCCAGTTAATACTAACAAATTGTGCACTTCTTTGATTAATGTTGGGGGCAACCATTCTTGTACATCTTTAACCTTGGCAAGATCTACATCAATCCCTTTATCTAATACTATAAACACTAGAAATTCAATTTTCCTTTTAAAGAATGCACACTTTTTCTTCTCAGCACAAAGTTTGTGCGCTTTCATTATTTCAAGAACAACATAGAGTTGTGGTTCATGTTCCTCATATTTCTTGGAATAGGTTAAAATATTGTCAAAGAAGATGAGAATGAAATCAGTAAGATAAGGCTAGAAGATGCCATGTATTAATTTGCTAAAGGTTTTAGGAGCATTAGCTAGTCCAAAAGATATAACTATGAACTCATAATGGCAGTATCTTGTATTAAAGATAGAAAATATCCTCTAGTTTTAATCCTTATCTTATAGTACCTAGATAATTGGTATTTTTAAGTACGGATGAGCTACCCACATCGATCTTTGAATATTCTTTGCTTCTTGAAGTTGATCAAGCAACTTGTCAATCCTAGGGATTGGGTACTTGTTCTTAACCGTGACCTGATTTAGCCCATGGTAATCGATCCAAATATGAAGAGTTTCATCTTTCTTTTTCTGGAACAAAATGGGGGTTCCCCATTGTGAATTTTTGGGTTGAATGTATCCTTGATCTAGTAATTTCTTGAGTTCTTTTAACTTGATAGCATTAGGGATGGACATTTGATATGGCCCTTTTGCAACTGGAGTAGCTCCTGGAACTAGCTTAGGTTCATGGTCGACTTCTCTTAAAGGTGGAAGTTTAGTTACTTCTTTTGGGAGAACGCCTACATACTCCTTCATCCATGAAGGTTCCTCTTTTGATTCATTGTCTTGACTAATTTTATTGAGTTTGATTAAGTATGTAGGTAATTTCTTTCTTAGCCCTTGCACTATTCATGAAACTTTAAGCAACTGGATTTTTGATTTTTTGACATTTCCTTGAGTTGCCACTTGATTTTCCCTCAAGTTTTGGAATGAGACTTGGCCTATACCACAATGGACATGCATAATTAGGGATTAGCCAATCCATTCCTAGCAAGCATTCATAAGCACCCAAGCTCATGACATGGAACCTTTTGCTTGTGGGTTCATTGCCTAGATCAAACTCTATATTTCTAGTTTGCTATGATGACACAACTTCCTTTCCATTTTCTAACTCTACCAAGAGCTTAGAAGCAAGTGCAATCTCTATGCCTACATTCTGTGCACATTTTGGAGAAATAAAGGAGTGAGAACTTTCACAAGCTATCAAAATTTAGAAGGGTTCACCTTGATGGTTCATTGGTGTCTGAATTATTGAGAATTATTAGTTTGGTCCCTTTTTATCAAGAGTGGCACGAGTGATCCATCTTTCCATTTTGGATTCCATTGAGGGCTCTTCTTCTTCCTCTCCTCTGATAGTTTACTGCATCAGCTCTTCCTCTTACACCTTTGTTTTGGCCACGAAAATATCATTGTCAAGGAAGGTGGTTTATTTTGGGACATTGTCTTTTATAGTCGCCTAGTTCATTGTAGTGAAAACACCTTTGGACACCATTGTTTTGATTTAATGGAATGAAGATACCGGTCATATTGTCCTTGGCCTTCTTCCTTGTATCAAATTGTTGTTGTCCTTGCACTCTTTTAATGAAGGCTCAAAGCCCTTTATTGGGCGATCCTTACCCCCAAATCTTTTGTTCTTTGATTTTATGTGGAGACTAAGAGGCTTATCTCTTATGAAAGCATATCATAGACTCGTATTTGAATTTTCTCTTAAGCGTCTATAACTCATTGTTTGTCTACTAGACATCTTAGGTACCCACAAGGATGCCAAAATGCCTCATAGTTGCAATCTAGATTATCAACATTATTTTTTGGATTTGTGTGGTGGGGATGTCACTTGCACGTGCTACCTCTCATCCAATTCCAATGTTTTTCCATTTTGGGGATATCTTGTTGGTATGTCCCTCACCTTCCTTTTGCCTTTAGTCTTCGTGGACTTGTGTTTCTTTGAATTGTGGCTTGTTGAGGTGTACAGACAAACTAAAGAAAGTATATGCAAAGTTTTAGAGAGAAGTTTGGCTTAAGAGGGTAGGCTTAATAGTAAGGTGATGGAAAATATGATAAGCTTATGGATGGAGAGGGTGGATATAGGGGTTGAGTTTAGTAGGATAGACTAATGAGAGTTGGAAAGGTAAATCATGCAAGGAATGCGTATGAGTTGAAGTAGCTTGGTGCTCAATCCTCAATTCAAGGCCCTCTCCTTCTTCAATCCATCATTCTCTCTCTATTCTACTATCTCCCTTTCTATTTTTGTTCCTTCTCCTTACTCTCTCCCTCTCTATTCTACTATCTCCCTTTCTATTTTTGTTCCTTCTCCTTACTCTCTCCCTCTCTAGCTCTTACTCTCTCTCCATCTTTATCTCTCTCTTTTCTCTATTTCTCCCAACCTTCACCCCTTCGTCCCTCCCTCTATCCCTTTGTCCCTCCACCCCCCCCTCTCCCCCCCCCCCCATTCAACAACACCCAAGTAATAATGGACGAGCAGACTAAGCCTAATACTCAAGGATTTATATAGCCTTTGCCAACTTGCTTATGCCAGACACACACTTTATGGAGTTGCATACATGCTTTTCTCTAGCCTTTGCTATTGGCTTCCTTGTGTGATGCATGCGTTTATAGTCATTGGAATAAATATCTCAACAAAGCACATGTTCCTTGCTAAGATTTCCATATCCTGTAACCCTTAGATGATTTTGAGACTCTTTTTGATGAGGAAGATGGATACAATGTACTTTCTTATAAGGCATATCATTATGTGTTGAGAAATGCATTACAAATTGATGATGCATATGCAATATAACTAAATGCTGCAACTAACACAAAGGAATCTAATTGTTTACCTCATCAAATGTATTGTAGAGAAGGAGTGTACTAAAGATGATTACATAGTTGCATGGCATAACGATATTTCTAGAGGAATGTATGTCATCAAGGGTTTTTATTGGCTCTTGTGCCTATTTGCTCATTGAATGTGTCTCTTGTGATGGAATCCTCAAGTCACATGGATTCCAATTTGGCTTTAGGAGACTCCTTTTGAGCTTTCTATAGATCTATGGCTACTCTAAACTTTTCCTTGCTCTTGCATCCTCCAATTTTTGTTGACAATCACCATATGTCTGCTTTGCTAGTGGTACTCTCCTATTGACATCTTCTATCAAATTTTTTGTTTTTCCTTCTTGAGCATTTGGCACATAATCTGCATGAAGTAATTTCAAGGTACTAGTGCTCAACGAAGGCTCTCTTGAATGAGGGGTGGCTATATTGACATGTTGCATGCCTTTGTCTTCTATGTCTCCACCCACAATTTCATTATTGTATTTCCACCTAAAAAGGCAATTGTCAAAATATTCACCTTTTTTGAGGTCATTGTTGTGTTCATCCTTTAATCATGCAACCCATCCAAGTATCTTGGATTTTCTAATTGGATGATTGTTGAGTTGAATTGAAAATTTAAGCTCTTGCAGAAATGTTGGTCTGCACATTTGCGAACCATTTCTAGTATACCATGTTATATAATAATAACACATCCCAAAACATCTCTAGTTGAATACTACTACATTTGATCCAGTATGCTCTAGGATCCTTGGTGTGCCTCAACACTAACAATTTGTTAAATCTAAATGTCAAAAACAACCTGCTTTCACATTTCATAAGACACACATGGCATATGAAATATGAAATATATTTTCAAAAACATAAAAATTGCCTACTTTTGTGTTTCATAAGACATAGTTGCTTTATAAAATAAACGTGGTCAAGAATCATGACAATTTTGGGGCCTTGCCACACTACTATAGATTAAGAACATTAGGCACACTTTTCATTTTTGACAACAAAAGTATAAAAAATGAGAGTTTGAGAGAAAGCCTCAACAACGATGGTATTGGCTAAGGGTGCAACGATTACTCTAAAAAGAGAAAATCATGACATCCACCAAGCATAAAAACATTGTACGCCTGAAATTCTTTTGAAAACGTAGGGTTGGTTTCATAACATGCACTTGAGGTTGCACTTATATGCTTATATTATCTACAAGTATGTTTTATATGTTCCATACATTTGTATAATCAAGATAATACCCCAACTACCATATAATCACTAATATTTTGCATGAAAAATTCTTTCGTACATAATAATTCTATTATTTTGTACAAAATGATTCTTTCATATGAAATAATATTTTTTTACAAAGTATTATTTTTTGTATAGACGATTGTATTATAGTATTTAAAGAATATTGAGTACAAAATTTGTACTTCTTATATAGATCTTAAGAACCCAATTCCATAATCTTATGAAGCATTATGAATAAATTAAAAGAAGAGATGCTAAAGGGTATGGAAGCTCAATAGCAAAGACAACTAAATATTATGAAAAAATATTTAGCAAAGACAACTAAATATTATGGAAGCTCAATAGCAAAGACAACTAAATATTATGAAAAAGAAAAAATGCATCCAAAAGCAGGAGGCACTGTGCTTCGTGATGGAGGGAGTCTTGATTGATCTATAGCTTTGTTGTTCTCAATGGCATTCTCATATAAGGAGCTTTGTTGCACTTCTTTTTCTTGCATCAAGGAAAATTTTAGTGGCCAATATTTGCCAATTGGTGAAAATTTTATACTTTTTTTTTTTTTGGGGTGGTTTGACTCTATACTTCTCAAACTTGGCATGCAAAGTCAAACAAGGAGGCAAGGTAAAGAAATCTAACTAAGATTTTTTTAAAAAAGAAACCTAACTAAGCCCTTGGTCACTTAGAAATAACTAGAACATATACCAAGAAATGTCCCCTTCATGAGAAAGCATAAAGCCACTAGCTTTTGGATAAGTTCTGTTTTTTTTTTTTGAGGAAGCTTGAAATATATAGTAAAAGAAAGAAAAAGTTTGTATATACATGTTAATCTCAAATAAATGCTTCAATACAAGGAAGCATCCTAGGCTCAAAAATAGTATATCACAAAAACTTCACTACAAAAAAGGGGCTATTCTTTATATCCTATTTGAACTTATTCTTCATTTCCACTAGCATGTCAGCAACTTCCTTAGCATTGGCTCCAGATTGAGAGTCCTCTTGCAGCTTCTACATATTTCTTGCATCCTTCTTAGCTTGCAACAAAAAATTAGATTTAAACCCATGCAATGGTTCCACTAAAATATTTACAAATATCTTTTTATTCCTGCTAATCCATATGTTCCACAGATAGAAGCCCCTCAACTAGTTCCACAGTACTAGAGGGAAGCCATAAATTTCCCCCAAAATAATCTCCTTCCAAGTTATCCTAGTTGAATGATAGGGCATAATTACAATTTGCAAGAATAAAAAAATAATAATATTCTAGGGCCAACATATAAAATAGATGGGGAATAGATTCTACTTGTTGGGTACATTTGGGCACAATCCATTACTCAAACTTGCTTTGAGAGCCCTCTCATTAGTCCATAAACCTTTAAGGGTTATCAAGCACATTAGGTATGTAAATTTGGGTTGACAGGTAGCCACAATCACTAATTTTTAGATCCACTATTGAGGGCTCCACTTGATGTGTCGTTTGTTGTTTAGCTTGTAGCAAAGTTCCTTGGTATCTATCTGCAAATCATGCCATGGTAGGAGAGGTTTATCTCCTATAAGGCACTCTCCTATGTAACTGAAGGGGAGGGTGAGGTTGATGACAGTTGGAGGTGAGGCCCCAGACATTGGTCTTGCTTCTTATTAACTCCACATTAGCTTGTTTTATGCTGAACTTATATTTAGTTGTTTTGCTGCCGGCCCCATGTCTTGGTGTTGAAATCCCTTAGGTCACCCCAAACTTTAATGCCTTTCCTATAGATTTTGAATGCTTTGTTTAGCTTAAACTTTGAGATGGAGTTATGGAAGAACCTGAACTAGATAGAGTCAAATGAGGTCCAAGGTAAGGTTAAGTTAGGGTGTGGATAAGGCACAATAAGTTTATTGTATTTAAACCATGCTTCCCAAATGCCTTTTGTTATTATGGAGCATTGTTTGGTTTTTATTTCCATAGGGGGATGAGGGTAGTAGTGAGAAGGGTTAAGTTCTTCCATGTAGGACACCTTGTTATTTGAAAATTTTTGCTAGAAGCATAAATAATAGTTATCTAGCCTTCTTCTTCTCTATTTATATTCTTGGCAACCCACTTGGCAGCAAGTTTGTTTTCCTGTGCTTGAAGGTTTGGTAGTCCTAAACCACCTAAATTATTGGGTGTGGTGCAGATAGCCCAAGAGACTTTGGATACCTTGAACTTATCTCCATCCCTACTCCAGAGGATGTTCCTCCCCAATTGTTCTCATTGCTTCATTCTTGACTTAGATGGCTACCAATAGGACAAAAAGTAGATGGTACTGGGAATGAGGATATGTTTGAGAATTTCCTTGAATTCTTTAAAGAATTCATATTTAGGGAGGCCATCAAGGCATGGACTCTTTCCTTTAGCTAGGGCATCTATGGTATCTGCAATTTCTCTAGTAGTGAAGTCTCCTTCTAGGATTTTTGCTAGAGCTCAAGGGACTACCTTCTTCCTTACTTTGGAAATAGTGGCTTTTGCATTAGTTTCTTTAGTGTTATTGACTTTAGGGGTGTTGAAGGTTTTGGAGGAAAAATCCTTAGCTATTACAAGGTTTTTAGCATTCTCCTTGGCTTTGGATCGATCTTCTTTTGTAAGAAGGGGAATTGTGTCTTTGTCTTTTCTTTTCTTGAGGATGCGAAACATTTATGGGGTTGGTCTATCAACCTTGCTAGCCCACCACTATCTTGTAAAGAGTTGGATGTTGGAGGCTTCCTTGTTTTCTAACCCCCTTAGTTCTTGTTTTACTTTTATCAAGTCTTCTTGCAAGGGTAGTCCTACCATGCATCAATTTTAATTTCTAGACCCTTACTAAGGGTCTATTTCCTTGCTTTAGCTTTTTCAACTATTTTAACCTACTAGGCCTTGACATGCCTAAGGTGATCTTGTGTTTCTTTGATGGCTCTAGTCTAGGCTTGAGCTAGGGAGTTCAGAGTTTGGAAGGAAATACCCCAAATATGTTGAATAGTGTTTCAAACCTCTTTTAGTTTCAATAGCCTAGGGTTTGCATGAAACTAGCTTGCTTTAACTACTTGATCACGATTAGAAAGACTTAACTAAATAGGGTAATAATCATACATTACAATAGTTTGGAAAATTTTACAATTGACATTAAAAAATGAAGCTAGTAACCCTACTGAAATGTAAAACCTATGCAATCTAGCTTTTCTAAGGCTAGGGCCAGTTTGATTATTTGACCATGAAAAGCCTAAATCATTGTTTAGCTCTACAAGACCATGATAAGCTTTAGTTATCAACCATTTATCTTTTTCTATACCTGAAATGCACTGGTCTTTTTTCAAATATCTGTCTTTCATGGTTTCCACCATGTTAAAGTCCCCAGTAAGTATGATGGGGCATTGTATTACCTTTAGAGACCCCCAAGATTTCCCTCTTTTTAAGGGGTTGTTAGGGGCATAAAATGATATAACTGCAAATTTGTGGTCTTAAAGTGTGCAATTATCCAATTATTGTCCTTATCAATTGTTGTGTGGGTGGTAATGGCTTGTAGCTTGTTAGAAACTCCAATGCATGCATCCCCTCTTCTATGATTATGTTTAGTTGTATGCCATGTATGATCCTTTGAGAGATCAAGGATAGATTCTTGAGGATAGAGTCATTTGTGGTTTTGACTTCCTATATGCAAATAACCTTAGGGATATTGGCATCCTTTTTAAGCTGTTCCTTGATAGTAATTTCCCTCTTAGTGTTAGTTAGACCTTTACAATTGTATGAGATTATAGTTAATTTATTTATTTGAGTACTATTTTTTTCGATTTGCCCTTCTTTTGAGCCTCTTTACCCTACCCAAATGGGTTATTGTGTCACTTTGTCCTACCTTGGAGTACCTTTTTTTTGTTTGTTTTTTGTAGGAAAATGAAAATAAACAATAGACAATCTTAACATAGATCTAAATGAAATGAATGGAGATATAGAATTTACCCAAGCTAAAGAAAAGATACTCCCAAACACTCCAAGGTTGCTTCCTTGTCCTCTCCCCCACAGGTTATGGGCTCAACTATTCAAATACTATGTAGAGAGCTTGTGAAAGTGAGGATTCCCCACAATATTAGCGTAAGAGCATTGGAAGGACCCTACCATCCCTGGTTCATGAAAGAATAGGGGGAGGGTGTTTGTTGCATGATGGGGGCTGAGATTGTCCCAAAATGGGGGAGGATAGGAGGAAGATTTGACGTACATCTGCTCGACTAGGGAGAGACTCATGGCATGCATGGAAGCAACTCCATTCATGTGGCAAGCAAGGGAAAAAGTTCTCAAAAGTCATGACAAATTGAAATTAGCTCACACAGAGGGAGATTTGGTTAGTGTCATTCATGTAATTCTTTAGCCAACTAAATAATAGGGAGTTCAAATGGAACTTTCCATTCCATTGCACTCAGTTCCTCTTGCTAACCTCTCCTCATTTTTTTCTCTTTAATACCCTTGATTGTGATGATTTTCCATATCTTTTAGTATAAGTTCTTTTACCTTTTAACATCTCTTACTATGTATTTGATGTTGGGGGTAAAGGCGCCTCCGCCTAGCCGCCCGTGTATTACTACACTGACAGTCACCGCCACTGCACACTGCAGGTGGTGGGCGCCTGTCACCATCACTTTATTCTTTATTCTTTTAGTGACAGTTTGAATAAAGGAAGGCCCGGTCACACATTGTGACTGTTGGAGTTCCCATTTCTAGTCTCTCCCTTTCTTGCTCTTGCTCTCCCGCCATAGCTCTCGAGTCCAACCTTCGATCCGTCGCTCCCTTTCAACTGGTATCAGAGCTTTGCTTTCCGACTCTTGAGCTTGGTGCATGGCATTCTCAGCATCCCATCGACTCCCTACTTGCATTGGGTCTCCTTCCCGGCAGCCATATCCGACTCCTTCGAGCTCCTGTCACTCCCCGGATTTCCGAACTTCTTCGCAGCCTATTGAGGCACCATCAAAGCATTGACATTGAGGTATTGCTTCATTATTTCAGATTTTTACTTCAGTTCTTAAGTCTCACAGGCTGTAAACAAGTTGTGGGCAGCCATAGCTCACACCTCTTGGAACTTCCTTCACCTGGATCTTGCTTTCAGCCTATCGAGGCTTGGTGTAGGCCTTCTTTGGCCCTCATTTGTACCCCCTTTGGGCCCCATTGTTAACACGTGGGACAATAGACCCCCCAGCTAGCTCACGTTTTTTTTTGCGCCTGTTTCAAAATCTAGCCCAAAAATCACTCTTTTTGTCATATCTCGGGCATTCGGAACCCGATTCAGGCAAGGTAAGAGTCTAAGTTGGGGTTTTGGCACGCTCCGGACGCGATGGTGATGTCGGATTTGCCAAATTCTGATGACAAAATCTTTTGCAATAGATTTCAGGTCTGAGACAACACGCATTTGTATGCCTATGCTTGTTTGGGCATGACTACATAACCGGTTTGATGCCTATTGTATCCCGATTGATTGGGGGATTGAAGCTACATGTAATGCTATGATTTTGGGGCTGGAAATACACAGTTTATAACAGTAAATGCATACTGAATACTCTTGGTCTGAAGCTATATTTCATGCTTTGACATATGCCTATTGGTTCCGGATGTATGTCTTGGGTTATGCTATGATGTATTGATAATCGAGAAATGACTTTGAGCTTGTCATTGAATCCGGATGCTTTTGGAAGCTTGAGCTTATTTCAGCCCGCACTTATTGACATTGGTATATACTTTGACAGTGATGCTTCTTGGGTTTATGCATACCCGTTGCCTACGGCTTGATGCTCATGTCACGGTTGATTACCCTATGCATATGTTGAGCTTGAGTGCTCATTGAAGCTCCACCTTGGATGCATTTTGGATTATCTGGAGTAGTCTTGGATGTTACTTGGCTTGTCAGAGTTTGGATTGGGATGTATTTGATATCTTACATGCTTACAGATGCTACATACGGATGCTCTACCACCTACATGTTCGGGATGTACTATTGATGTATTGTCTTAGACTTATGTCATTGGCACTGTGTCTTGCCTTGGCTTGAGCTCTTGAGCTCGTACATACGACTTTTGTACCAGTGGGAGCATTCTTGAATGCTTATCATACATTGAGCAGGTGGTACTTTTATGCATTGAGCCATTACAAGCTATTGAGCAGTTACAGACACTTGAGACTTTGGGATTTCTTAACCTTTGAGATGATACATCATATGTCTTGGTTCACTGTATGCTTATGAGCTGAGTCTTAGTTTTGGATCTGTATCTTTGTGAACTGACACCTACTTGTGTCAAGTTTTGGTAGTGCCAGGAACACTTTGCCCCGTTGACTGGGGGTGTGCCTACTCACTGGGTGGCAAATGTTTGTATGACATACTTGGGTGTTGGATTCATGCTTATCGACTGTCATATGCTTATGCTATGCCCGCATGATGCCGGCTTTGGTCTTGGCAGTATTTGATTGCCTTGGGATCCGATTTTGGCACTGTTAGCTCTCTTTTACTGAAATCTGAAATTTATTACAGCAAGCATATATGTATGGACTGACATGGATTTTTCATACTGAAATACTCTGAAATGATGTACTTTCACTAGTACTTGGTGGGCAGCAACTTTGGTTCCACTTTTCTCGCCATTTTCCCCCGATTTTGGTGATTTTTTGGTCATTTTCTGCAGTAAACAGCAAGCAATTTTGAAATGTCTACAATCTTCTAGCCTGCATTATGGCGAGTTCGTCCACTGATCATGCTATTTTCAACATCACTAAGCTTGATGGTACGAATTACTCTTATTGGAGGAGCCAGATTTGGCAGGTGTTGGTGCAGAGATCGCAGATCAAACCTTTGATGTTAAGCGGGCATCCGCCTGCAACTATGCTAGATGATGAATGGCTTGAGCTTGATGAGTTATGCAAGTCCATCATTGTATTGTCTCTCATAGAACAGGTTCACTACAATGTATTTGAGGAAGAACAGAGTGCATGGCAGTTGTGGGATAAAATCAAGAATCTCTATGACAAGAAAAGTCCAGCGAGTCAAATGTATTGGCTGAAGCAGCTTATTGATTTGTGCATGAAGGAGAATGTGACTTTGTCTACTCACTTGAGCCAGTTCCATGCTATACTCAAGAACTTGACTTCGCAGGACATCACTTTTGCAGAGGATGTCACTTCTCTTTTCTTGCTTGGTACTCTTAATGAGTCATGGGATGTATTCCGAATTGCATTATGTGCCTCTACTGCTACCTTGAAATTATCTGATATTGAGAGTGCTCTTCTGCAAGAAGAGGTTAACCGTAAGAATTTGGATGCCTCTCGTGTGTCGCATGCTATGACAGTTAGAGGCAGGAATGATGGATATGGAAAGCATAGCAGTGGCAGTGGCCGTGGACGGGATTCTCAAAAATCTCGGTCCAAGTCTCGTGGGAAGTCACGTAGCAAATCTCGTGGCAGGAATGCAGATGTTACTTGTCACCATTGTGGGAAAAAGGGCCATATTAGGCCACAATGCCATGAGTGGTGCAATGAAAGGCGCAAGATAAGGGGAAAGACAAAGTGCAGGATAAGTCTTCTGATCACAGCATAGTGCGTGCAAAGTCCAGCGTTAAAATTGAAGAGATCAATGTTATGCAACCTGAGGATGTTGATGATGATGGTTATATCCTTGCAGCTTCTTCTAGTGCTTCGCAGATGACAGAGATACACTCTATGTATGCACAGTGTTGGCTCTTGGACTCCAATGCATCCTTTCATGTGACACCTTGCCGAGAGTGGTTTCATTCATACCGTACTGTTTCGGGTTCTGTGCGCTTGGGTGATGACAACTCTCTTGATATTGTGGGCATTGGTGATGTTAGGCTGCAGTTTCCTTCTGGCAGTAGTTTTGTTATGCAGGATGTACGTCATGTACCTACTTTGACACGCAGTCTCATGTCAGCTGGATAGCTTGATGACGCAGGTTATTATGTATCTTTTGGAGGCTCTGCATGGAAGATCACTCGTGGCAGACTTGTGATTGCGAGAGGTGCCAAGGCTGGCAGTCTCTACCCCTTGATTGTATGAGTTTCTTCCCTTGATCATGTTTTGTCTGTGGGTTCTATCCCACATGTATCTCTTTGGCATGCCTATTTGGGCCATATGTCTTTGAAGGGAATGAAAATGCTTTCTGGTTTGTAGTACTTACCGCCCCTTGATTATGCATGTTTTGATTCATGTGAGCTTTGTCTTTATGGTAGGCAAACTAGGTCTACTCATAAGAAGTCTGGTAGGCCACACATGAGTGAGCCCTTGGCATTGGTACATTCGGATGTCTGTGGGCCCATGCCTTGTCAGCCTATGGGTGGTGCAAAGTATTTTGTTACGTTCATAGATGATTTTTCACAGAAAGTTTGGGCTTATCCCACTAAGCTGAAATCCGATGTCTTGGCTGTGTTTCAGAGATGGCTTGCATTGGTTGAGAACCAGTCTAGGTATAGGCTAAAATGCCTAAGGACAGATAATGGGGGTGAGTATGTCTCACGTGCTTTTGAGTAGTTATGTGATGAGAGGGGCATTAAGTGTCAATTGACCGCCCCCTACACCCCCCCCAGAATGGTTTGGCTGAGCGGATGAATAGAACCATCCAGGAGCGTGTACGCAGTATGCTTAGCCATGCATGCCTACCACAGAGCTTTTGGGCTGAGGCAGTTAGTACAGCTATGCATGTCATAAACAGATCACCTTCTAGTGGTTTGGATTTCCAGGTTGCAGAGGAGGTATGGATTGGAAAACCCCCCTCTTATGCGCATCTCCGTATCTTTGGATGTGAGGCATTTTGCCATGTGCCTAGGGACAAGAGAAGTAAGCTGGATCCCAAGAGTGTCAAATGCATTTTCCTTGGTTATGGGGATGCAAGCGAGATGGGTTACTGTCTTTGGGATCTGTAGGCACGAAAAGTTATCCGTAGTCATGATGTAGTCTTCCATGAAGACAAGATGCATAGGCAGCCTGAGAGAGTTGTTGAGATCCGCAGGGTCATATTTCAGGAGGAGCCGAGAGCTCCCACACAGCCAGTTGGACAGCCTACAGCTGTAGTAGATGCTCATGGTCAGGGCATTGGACAGGCAGTTGGGCAGGCAGCAGAGCCTGCCGTGAGATGGTCTACTAGAGACAGACGTCCACCAGATAGATTTCAACTCTTGATGCATTATGTCTTGGTTACAGATGCAGGAGAGCCTTTCACTTATGATGAGGCTATGCGCAGGGGTGACAGTCACTCCTGGGAGAGGGCTATGTAGTCCTAGATAGATTCCCTGCATAAGAATGACACTTGGGATTTGGTTTCCTTGCCTATGGGGAAGAAGGCTTTGCCATGCAAGTGGGTGTACAAGCTAAAAAGTACCCCTGGACACCCCAAGCCGGAATACAAGGCTAGATTGGTAGCAAAGGGCTTTAAGCAGGAGCATGGTGTGGACTTTGATGAGGTCTTTTCTCCTGTGGTTAAGATGACTACCCTACGCTTAGTCTTGGCTTTGCTTGCTTAGCTTGACTTGGATTTATACCACATGGATATCAAGACGGCTTTCTTACATGGGGATTTGCATGATGAGATTTATATAGAGCAGCCTAAGGGCTTTGCAGAACTTGACAGGGAGCACCTAGTGTGCAAATTGAAGAAAAGTCTTTATGGCTTGAAGCAGGCACCTAGGGAGTGGTATCATAAGTTTGATGCCTTTATGCAGTCACAGGGCTACAGTCAGAGTGCTATGGATCCGTGTCTTTACATGAAGAAAGCTCGTGATGGTTCTTTATTGATTTTGGTACTCTATGTGGATGATATGTTGATAGTAGGGAAAGCTCATGATGAGCTAGATGCTCTTAAGGCTCAGCTCAAGAAGAGCTTTGAGATGAAAGATCTGGGACATGCTGCTCACATACTTGGTATGCACATTACACGTGACAGGCATCAGGGACTCCTTTGCTTGTTGTCACAGAGGGAGTACATTCATAAAGTCCTTGAGCGCTTCCGCATGCAGGATGTAAAGCCTATTGGCTCTCCATTGCCTTCTTATGTGAAGGTATCACAGGCTGATTGTCCACAGACAGAAGAGTAGAAGGCCGAGATGGCCAAGATTCCTTATGCATCCGCAGTGGGCAGTCTTATGTATGCCATGATAGCCACTCGTCCAGATATTGCCTTTGCAGTTGGTGTTGTGGCATGCTATATGGCTACACCTGGCAAAAAGCATTGGGATGCCATGAAGGGTATCATGAGGTACCTGAAGGGCATTGCAGATATGCCCATATGCTATGGCAGCCAGGATACAGGAGTCGTGGGGTAAAATGACTTTGATTATGCAGGACATGCAAATAGTAGGAAGTCCACTTCCGGCTATGTATTCACATATGCTGGAGGTGCTGTTTCTTGGATGTCCAGGGTGCAGAAATGCACGGCCCTTTCTACTACAGAGGTTGAGTATGTTGCAGCCACCACTGAGGCTTGCAAGGAGGCCATTTGGTTCGTCGTTTGGTTTCTGACCTTGGTATTGATGCTATCCCTACACTGCATTCGGATTCTATGAGTGCTATTCAGTTAGCCAAGAATCCGGTCTTCCATGTGAAGACGAAACACATTGAGGTGAGGTATCACTTCATACGTGGGGTCCTTGAGGACAAGTATGTTGACCTTGTCAAGATCTTGACTGACCAAAATCCTGTAGATCTACTTACGAAAAGCCTCTCCACAGAGCGCTTTGCCTTCCTCAGGAGGTTGATGGGCGTGGGATGAGATGACATCTTTCCTCATCCTGTTGTACATGTGTACATGTTGTAGTGTCTTTTTTTTCTTTTTTTCTTTTCACTCCTCACTAGGGCAGATTCGTCTTTAAGTGGGAGGTTGTTGGGGGTAAAGGCGCCTCCGCCTAGCCGCCCGTGTATTACTACATTGACAGTCACTGCCACTGCACACTGCAGGTGGCGGGCGCCCATCACCATCACTTTATTCTTTATTCTTTTAGTGACAATTTGAATAAAGGAAGGCCCGGTCACACATTGTGACTGTTGGAGTTCCCATTTCTAGTCTCTCCCTTTCTTGCTCTTGCTCTCCTGCCATAGCTCTCGAGTCCAACCTTCGATCCATCGCTCCCTTTCATTTGATTTTAACATCATGAAGAAGAAGTGCAAGAAAGAAATGACTTGTAGCATTAGTTTCAACTTGACACCAAAGAGCGGTATTTGACAAACCATATTTAAATGTATTTCCTTATGAAAACCCTAGTTATTTAGGGATGGGCTCAATACTTTCTCAATACCTTTTGACAACTTAGAGAAGAACCATCAATTCCAAGTTGACATCAAAGAGGAGAAATCGATAAACCATCAAAGCATACTTTCCTATTAGAGATCTAGTTATCTAGGGATGGGCACAATCTCTTTTGACATCTCAAAGAAGGATGATCAATCCCAACCTGACATCAAAGAAGAGTTCTTAATAAACCATCTAAATATATTCCCCTATGAAAGCCCTAGTTATTTAAGGATGAGTCCAAACACTTTTGACATCTCATCGGACCATCAGTTCTAACTTGACATCAAAGAGGAGTATCTAATGAGCCATCTAAATTTATTTTCATATGAAAGCCTTAGTTATCTAAGAGTGGGCCCAATCTCTTTTGACTCTCATAGAATGAAAATTAGTTCCAACTTGATATCAAAGAGGAGTATTCAATGGGCTTAGTCTTTTGAGACATCTCTCAGAGAAGGACCATCAATGCCAACTTGACACCAAATGAGGAGTATCTAATATATCAACTAAATGTATTTCCCTATGAGCCTTATTATCTAGGAATGGCCCAAGCATCTTTTGACATATTAGAGAAGGACCATTGATTCCAACTTGACATCAAAGTGGAGAATCTAATAAAGCTTCTAAATAAATTTCTTTACGAAAGCCCTTCTTATCTAGGGATAGGCCCAATCTCTTTTGACATTTCAAAGAAAGACCATAAGTTTGAACTTGACATCAAGGAGCATCAAAGTGAAGTATATGAAAAACCACCTACATGTACTTCCTTATGAAATCCCTAGTTATTTAGGGATACATTCAATGTGTTTTGATATCCCAAAAAAGGACCATCACTTCCAACTTGACATGAAAGAAGATAAACCACCTAAATGTGAAATCCCTACTTATCTTGGGATATACCCAATCTCTTTTAACATCTTAAAGAAGGACCATCAATTCTCAAACTTAATGTCAAGTGAAATATATGATAAACCACCTAGAGTTTGTAACTTTATTTTGTTTTCAATGCCAATATTATCTCTTTGAGATTTACCAACTTTAAAGCTATCAATATGATGATTAGTGAAATAGCACACTCTTGAGACTTCAAGCTCGTGTGTATGACTGACAGAGTCTTAGCTGTGTCCAGTTGTATCAGCAAGTGAGGGACATTAAATAAGTTGGTGGATTAAGGCCACATGTGAATGGTCTTATAGACCTTAGAGTGTTGTAATCACTTTAGTTATATGGGTAATTGAATATGAAGAAAATGAGTGGAGAGCATACGTCTCCTTTCAGCTACTCCAACCCCTCTCTCTCTCTCTCTCTCTCTCTCTCTCTCTCTCTCTCTCTCTCTCTCTCTCTCTCTCTCTCTCCCCCCTAACATGGTATCAGAGCCATGCTAGGTGGGCTCTCTGGAGCAGAGGCAATGAAGAAGACTTGAAGAACTTGAAGATTCAGGGTTCTTGATAGGAGGGGCTAACTGCCATTGTTCCTATTGAAGGTATGCACTGAGTCATTTGGTTTGTCACTGCTCAAGAGGCTATCTATGACTTGTCTGAGAGGATTGGGAGGCTTCATTGGGATGCTTATGGGCTGAAGTTTGTTGACAAAAATACTCATATTTGGAAGTATCTGATAGGTTGAAATCTGTCCTGGAATTTCCAGCACTACTATAGGGCACCGTTTGATCCATATATGCCTTGGAATGATGGTTATGAGACTAGCTCGAATGCTGGGTGAATGTCTGGGCAATACTTGTGTACACTTGGGCATGATTAAAAGGATTAAAAATTCAGTTTTGGAATGCATTTATAGATCTAAAAATTACAAGCTAAAAAGTATCATAAAATTGTGGACAGCAAACGTGATCTTTGCTTGAAGCACTACATGACATTGATTGGTCCCTATCAACTGTATGGTTTGGGATATGTTTGGGAATGTTTGTAGTATTAGGACAAGCATTGAATGCTATTGAAAATTAAAGTCTAGAGTTGAAAAAAAATGCATTTAAAGTGTCTTGTCTGGTTACAAACAATAAATGTAGTCCATGACATTGTTTCTTGAAGACAGTGTCTATGGTTGTATGAACGGTCAGGTATTGACCCTGATACTGAAGCAAATGTATGAAGTGATTTGAAGACATTTTGGAGCTGGATAAACCTTGCGTTGCTGAATATTTGCTGACTGCAACCTGCAGGAAATATAATTGACACTTGTACTTGATGTCTGTGCACTAATATGTGCCTAAATGATCATGTATGAACCCTACATGTACTAGCAGATGTTTGCGAGCTTTTGAGACATGTATGACATGCATACACCTTGTTTTTGGTTGTAAATCAGCTGCTGGTCATTTATAGCCTACAAATTTTAGATTGTATGTATGTACCATGGCAGTAAGGTTGCATGATATAGACTTAAAGCAACTACATGGTCTATGTACTGATTAATGTACCTACGGGTTATGCCACATGTTTGTGGGTGGTTTTGAGATGTTTATGGGCTGAAATACTCTGGTTTTAACAGTGAATTTGTTGCAGAAAATTGCTATAAACAGTCAAAGTTTGCAGTTAGTTAGTTAGACTTCTTGGCTTGCAGGTAGTCAGGCATTGTTTGCAACATGGCAAATGCAGATAGAACCAACAATATAACCCAGATAGTGGGAAAAAAGCTTGATAGCAATAATTGTGCCATATGGAAGTTCCACATGGAGAACTTGTTGATAGGTAAAGGATATTGGGACTTGGTGATAGGTGTTGAAGTTGAACCTGAAATTCCAGAGAGGAATCCTACAGCTGATCAAAGATGAGTGCACCAAGCTTGGTTGGAAAGAGCTCGCAGGGTGCTACACTGGTTATCTTTGTGTATCTCGGATGCTATGGTAATGTAGATCATGAACTGTAAGTCATTAGCAGATGCATGGAACATATTGATTAGGTACTATGGCACAACTACCAGTGCTAGGAAGATATAGTTAAAGGAGAAATTCAACAACATGGAGAGAAAAGACAAATCTATAAAAGATTATGTCACAGAGATTAAGACTATTGCGGATCAACTAGCATCCATTGGCACGCAGGTTGAGGATGAAGACATGGTTGCAATGACATTAAATGGTTTGGGATCTGAATATAAGTCATTTGATACTTCCATCTCTGTCCGGGCTGAAATGCCAGATTTTAATGAGCTAGTTGAATTGCTTATTCATGAAGAGGTTAAACTTGGATTGGCGACAGGTTCTAGTAGCTCCAAGAACAAGGATGTTTTCTTTTATTCGAATCAACGTAGTCGTGGTAGCCGTGGTAGAGGTTATGGTTCTGGCAGAGGAGGCCAACAAAATGTACCTTATGGTCATAATAACCAACAGGGTTCAAATGCAAGAGGAGGTGGAAATTTCAGAGGAAAGGGGAGATCTAACCCTAGAGGCAGAGGCTCCTGGTAGCAGTAGAGCACCCATCTGACAATCCTAATAAGGATTGTCACTATTGTGGAAAGTATGGTCATATTGCCAAGGACTGCTAGAAGAAGCAGGGCAATCAAAGAGGCAAACAACATGGACATTATGCATTGTCCAGTCAGGCAGAAGATGTATCTGGGGATAGATTGTTTGCCATGACATATGTGAAAGACAAGGCTATTGAGAAGTCTCGTGAGGATGCAGTTTGGTACATTGATGGGGGCATTGAATCATATGACTCCTCATGGTGTGACTGGTTTATTGACATGGTGTCTGAGAGGAATGGCTATGTATGCACAGGGGATGACACACAACATAGCATAGAACATAAAGGCAAAGTACCTTTGGTAATCCATGATGGTAGGAAGAAGAACTTACATGATGTATTGCATGTCCCGTCAATTACTAAAAATCTATTGTCTGTAGGTCAGATGACTAAGTAGAATTTGTAGGTTTAACAAGCATGGATGCTTCATTAAGGAGTTTGGTAATGGCTGCAAATTGATTGCTCGCAGTCATAGGAATGGCAGGATGCTTACTCTTGATGCCACTTTGCCACAGCTGAAATCAGCAATGTTTGCCCATGGCTCTGGCATAGTTAGAGACTTGAAAATATGGCATAAGAGAGTGGGACATGTTAATCTTCAGTGGCTGCAAATGATGCAGAAGAAACATCTTGTGATAGGTTTACCCAAGTTTCAGTATACAGATATTGGTCATGTCTGTGATGCTTGTTAGTTTGGTAAACAATCAAGGTTGCCGTTTTTAGGCATGTAAGAAATAGTACGCGGCCATTGCAGTTAGTACACTTTGATGTGTGGGGGACCAGCTCATAATGCATCTATGGGAGGCTCCATGTACTATGTGACATTCATTGATAACTTCAGTCGCTATACTTGGGTTTATATACTGAAAACAAAGGATGAGGTGTTTACTATTTTTTAGCAGTTTAAAAAGCGGGTTGAAAAGGAATTTGATTGTTACATCTCTTGCTTGAGATTTGACAGTGGTGGGGAGTATGTGTCAAATGATTTTGACAAATTTTTGGTTGAAAATGGCATATGTAGGTGGCTTACATGTAGTTACACTCCATAGCAGAATGGGTAGTTGAATGGAAGAACATGGTATTGATGGAAGCTTCTCGTGCAATGATGAATGAGAAGAGTATGCCGCTCTATTATTGGGCCGAGGCTATTATGACAGCCATGTATATCTTGAACATGACTCCCACTGTAGGTATTCATGATATGACACCATTTGAGAAGTTGTATGGCTACAAGCCTAATATCAGTCACATGAAAGTATTTGGCTGTCTTGATTATATGCACGTACCTGATGAGAAAAAGAAAAAGCTGGATTCAAAAGTACATAAGTGTGTCTTTATTGGATATTCGCAGGAGAAGAAGGCATATAAATGCTATGATCCCTCTATTTGGGAGAGACTAGTTAGCAGAGATGTTATCTTTGATGAGATGGCCTCCTGGTATGCATCACCAGTTGCAATGCAATCAGATATGCCTTCTACACATGTTTCTATAGTTGGTGCAATAGAGTACTGTAGTGATAGGCCCTAGCGGTTCGATAGTACCTCCATGGACAGGGAGATTGCGGGGCTCTAGCTCACCGTCCATGACACCACTATGTCAGTGAGGGGGAGATATGATGTGGTGGACAACAAAGGAAAAAAAAGTCCTTGATGATACATCTGGTGTGATGACACATGGCAGGATGACTTTAGGCTATGACTCAGTTTGCAGTCTAGATAGTGAGCTTGGTATTCCGACAGTGTATACGCCTAGCATTAGGTAGAACAGGTACATTCCGCCTCATGAGAGAGGGAAATTGAGTAGTACACCACAACTTAGATGATCGTAGAGAGTCAATGCCCTATGGATATGCTGACTTACAGTAGTTACTCTGCAAAGCATTTTGCTTATATGACAAATGTGACAAAGGTCAAAGAGCTTGCTATATTTGCTGAAGCAGTGATGGATAAAAATTGGTGCACAGCTATGGATGAGGAGATAGATGCTTTGGTTGAAAATAGTACTTGGGATCTTGTGCCATTGCCATAAGGAAAGAAGACCACTGACTGCAAATGGGCCTGCAAAATTAAATGCAAGTCGGATGGTAGTGTAGAGAGGTATAAAGCCAAGCTGGTTGCTAAAGGATATGCTCAACATTATGGGTTAGATTATGAGGAACATTCAGCCTTGTTGCCAAGATGGCAACCATAGGAACAGTGATTGCATTGGTTGTTGCTAAAGGCTAGAAATTACAGTAGATGGATGTGAAAAATGCTTTCCGCAATGGTGACTTGGAAGAGGATGTTTATATGGATCAGCTTGAAGGGTATGTACACTCTGATTTTTAGCGTTATGTATGAAAACTGAAAAAAACATTGTATGGGCTAAAGGGGCTGAAGCAGGCTCCGAGAGCCTGGCATGCAAGGATCAGTAGTTACTTGCAGAGTTTGGGATTTACTGTTGGCAAGGCTGATCATAATCTGTTTATGAAAAAGACAGACAAAGGCTTGGTAGTGCTGGTCATCTATGTTGATGACTTGATAATCACAGGTGATGATGACTTGGGGATACAACATGCTATGCAGATGCTGAAATTTGAATTTGACATGAAAGACTTAGGTGAACTGAAGTATTTCTTGGGTATTGAGGTGTTCAAGGTTGAAAATGGTTTATGACTGATGCAGAAACACTATGCCATGGAAATGCTAAAGAAATATAGCATGACTGAATGTAAACCACTGGATACACCTCTTGATTAGAATGTCAAGTTGGACATTAGCACTGGAGCTGAAATTGATGATGTGACTATGTACAGGTAGATGGTTGGAAGCTTGATCTACTTAACCATCACAAGGCCTGATTTGAGTTATGTAGTTGGGCTCATAAGTCAGTTCATGTAGAAGCCCAGAAAGCCACATTTGGATGCTGTTAGATGGATTATGCGGTATGTAAAGTCCACTGTAGATCATGGGCTATTCTATGAGAAGGATAAGGTCATGAAACTCATTGGTTACATAGATGCGGATTGGGCAGGATGCTTATATGATCGTAGATATACAAGTGGTTATGCCTTTGTATTTGGAAGTGGAATGATCAGCTGGAGCAGCAAGAAGCAACCAACAGTTGCATTGTCTAGCACTGAGGCAGAGTACATGGGTGTTGCATTGCTAGCATGTGAGATTGCATGGCTGCTCAAGCTTATGGTGGCTGATTTGGACATACAGGTGGATGCTCCAATGACTTTGATATGCGACAATCTCAGTAGTGTACTCTTGGCAAAAAATTTAGTGTATCATGCTAGGACTAAAAACATTGAGGTACACTACCATTTTATCAAAGAGATGGTTCTTGCAGGAAAAGTAGACCTTATGCATGTGAAGACGGATGAGCAGGTTGCAGATATATTTACCATCTTTGGGTAAAGATAAGTTCAGTGTTTTTCGATAGCTACTTGGTGTGTAGAGACTATCTTGAGCTTGAGGGGGAGTGTTGAGACTTCAAGCTCGTGTGTGTGACTGACAGAGTCTTAGCTGTGTCTAGCTGTATCATCAAGTGTGGGACATTAAATAAGTTGGTGGATTAAGGCTATGTGTGAATGGTCATACAGACCTTAGAGTATTGTAATCACTTTAGTTATATGGGTAATTGAATATGAAGAAAATGAGTGGAGAGCATACGTCTCCTTTCAATTACTCCAACCCTTCTCTCTTTCTCTGTCTCTCTTCTAACACACACACAATGACAATAATGCAACACAATGAGTTGTATTAATTTGAATCCTAGTAGAGATAGATGCCAAGGAGGGGTTATGGGGCTAGCTACCAACAAGAATGAGCTAAGGGCTTTGAGAGTGTTTGGAAGCTTATTGAATGTTTTTTTATGGTTTTAGTTGAGCTGGATGCTCTCTATAGACCTTCTGTTGACCTTCTGTAGAGTCTTTGTCTTTGTTATATTTTTGTTCTATATGTCTCTGTAAGTGTTCTGTGGGATGACTGTGTAGCTTGGGGAAGTTTTCTAATCTTGGAAAAAGATGAATACAAGTTCAAAATAGCTCAAAGAAGTAGTTGGTGAAGACTGAAGCGACAGTGACATTGTTAAGCTCTGCGAAAGGACACTGTAGTGGCTCTCATGACCCTTCATATTAGATATCTCTTGGGAGGGGTATCCATGACCAAAGAGAAATTATGGATGATTATTCTTGATTATTCCAATGTATTATTGAGAGAGAGCATGTCTCAGGGAGATAGAGAGTGAGAGATAGCAAATTTTTGATGTAAAACAATGTATCCATGAGTGAGAGATCGTGAGAGAGACTATGAAGCTATTGAAGATGAATACTATGTGATGATTTCCATTCAAAGTCGAGCATTCCTTTGTGTTTTCTTGTTCTTTTGATGAAGAATTTCTTGAAGTTTTGTTCTGATATATGTGGGAGAATTGCTATATGGTGCTGTGTGAAGATTTGAGAAGATTGATGTTGTTTTGCTTCTTGCGGCTGATTAAATTATGAAAAATATACTTGTTGATGATACAAGATATGTTTTCTTGTAGTAGATTTCCCATTTTCTTGGCTTTCTCTTGGGGATCCATGTTTTTGGTACGCAATGGGGAAAACTACCATTAATAAGCACCAATAGAAGTTGAAAATGGAAGAAGTGGCATTGTTGAAAAGGAAGAAAGACAATGGAAGATTGGAAAATCCCTGCAACTGTTGAAGAATTAGAGATCTTCATTGTTAAAGCCACTTTCTATAAGAAGTGCATCCCTCAATGATGGAAGCATGTCACTATCTTCATGCGGGCTCTATGTGATAGACTGATCCCACTTGCATCTTGGTTAAAGGAAACCAACAAGAATGAGCTAAAGGGCAACATATATCCTAGTAGACATAGGTGCTAAGGAGGGGTTATGGGGGTTGGGCACCAACAAGAATGTGCTAAAGGGTAGCATACATCCTAGTTCAAATTTTCTTGTGGGTAAGATAAACATGCATCTCTACTTGTGGAATAAATTTATCAAGTAAAGTTGATCCCATCTTGAATAGGTCTATTTAAAGAATAAATTCATTAAATATATTTATTTCAATCTTTTTAGATCCCATCAAGTAGAGATGCACAATTCATTCCATCTTTAAGTACTTTCTCTACTTTTTAAATCTCTTCTTCTTTGAAAACATATTCTATGATCTTTTGTTACTACTTGAAACTTTGACTAGTCTATAAGCTTAAGAGCTAAAAGGACTTGTCATTGACAATGAAGCCATTGCATGCACTTGTCACCTTCAATGCCTTTTCACCGCTTAGAATCTCTCCTTCAATGACCCTCTCAAAAACTTCCCTCTTCATTTTCAAGTTTTCATTTGAGGGACTCTAAACCACATCCATATTGCAGGCATGGATCACCTCTCGGTAACTCTATTTGCAAGCATGCATGACCGTAGACAACATCTATACCATGTCCATATTGATATGGAAGAGTACAAACCTATTCATAAAAGAAACAAGGTTTCTGTTAGTACACCGAGTGCAATGGATGCATCAATATATTAGAAGGTAGAAACAATATTAAGGTTTATTGCAAGCATGGATGACCATAGACAATGTCCATATTGATGTTGAAGATGAGTACGAATCTATTCATAAAAGACATAAGGTTTTTGTTCATACAATGAGTGCAATGGAAGCATTGATATCCGAGGGTAGAAAGAATATGCAAATGGGATTGCCATTTTCTATCAAGTTGGATAAATTGAGATTATGAAGGGTTAAAAATGGAGAGAGGTTCTATCACCTTGATGAATAGGACTCTTCAGTCAAGTAGCAAGGGGGAAGGCATGGAGGACTCAATGTACTTCAACGTGCAATTAAAGTAATAAATTTAGTGGTTGGGAGCATTTTAGGTTGACATGGAATATTTTGATCTACTGCAATGGGCATTTCAATGAACTTCTGTGCCTAAGGTGATAAGTGCTCAATAAGTAAGGGATGAACTAAGTGTTGAAGGATTTGGACAATATAAAGTGGAGTGACAAATGGCTGCAGATCTAAAGACACTAAAGTATATCTATAATATGTCAAAAGGTGCTACTAATAAGAGTCCTTACATTACTTGCATGGCCTTAGCCAAGGAGCACAATGCTAGGCTAGTGGGAATAAGAAGGCACTTGATAGACATGTTCACATTACTTTCAAGAAGCCGTTATAAGTATCCCTTTAACACATGTTCACATCTGCACATTGCGTACCTTGTGTAAAATAGTTGAGAAAATTATGCATCTTTACATTGGATTTGTATGGACATTTAACCCTAAAAGGCTAGTGGTGATACTATTAAGGCTATTGAGAAGATTTTGCTAGACATTGCTCTCCACTAGGGCAACATTGAGATTGAGGCAGATCCTCAAAGATCCAAGAATGGGAATAGTGCTATCAGGAGACTCTCATGGAGGCCAAAGAGGAACACCAAGAAAAAGGGGAAGTATATTGCAAGAAAATCCATATTGTCACATTAACAAGCATGTTCTTCATATTTTAATCAACCACAAGAAGAAAAACAACACCAATCTTCACAAATCTTTACATAGCATCATATTGTAATTCTCCCACACATTTTTCACAACAAATCTTCAACGTATTCTTCATATCACCATCAAAGAACCACAATGACATAGAAGAAAGATCAACTTCGAATGGAATTCATCACATAGTATTCATCCTTAATCATCTTCATAGTCTCTCTCATGTAGATACAATGTTTCTCATAAAACATTGGCTATCTCTCATACTATATCTCTCTCACATATGCTCTCTCTCAATAGTACATTGGAATTACAATGAATAATCCTCAATAACCCTCTCTTGGTTGTGGATGTCCCTCCCAAGAGGTATGTCTGATATGAAGAGTCACCAGAGCCACTATAGTGTTCCTTGAGAGCTCACTACTGCCATTGTCAATGTAGTCTTCACTTAAAGTCTTCTTTAACTACTTCTTCTACTTCTTTGAGGCATTTCAAGCTTATATTCTTCCTCTTTCAAGATTGTAAAACATTTCCCAAGCTTAAAATCTATCCATCAGAATAGATATAGAAGCAAATAGTGGCTTATAGAACAGAGATAGAAGCTCTATAAAATACTACAGAAGGTCAATAGAAGGCATAAAAACCATACAACTCAAACAAAAACCACTTCAAACCATCCAAAACCATCCAACACACTCTCAATAACTTCTCAAAAAAGACTAATTCAGGATCCCAACCTCTCAAATATAAAGAAATAAGATCAAAACAGAGGACAAAACAGACCCTATTAGAACGAAACCCACTGAAAAAGAGAATAAGTTGCGTGGAAGAGACGGAGTGTGTGGTCACCCTCGAAGGAGGGGAAGGGAGGAATCTCCTAGAACCTTTCCTCTCTCTCTCTCTCTCTCTCTCTCTCTCTCTCCCCTTCTTCTTCTTCTCTCTTCTCCTTCTCTTTCTTCTTCTCCTCTCTCTCTCCCTCACTCTTCCTCTTCCTCTCCCTCTCTCTCACTGTCTCTCTCTCCATCTTTCTCTCTCCCTCTCTCTATCACCCTTCAGTATGCCATTCCAGTCCTTCCACCACCCTTACGATGGGGGGGGGGGGGGGGCTATATAGGAAGGAGGGTGGTGTTATAGGGGGTGGGCATGATAGGGCCCCAATCGTCCATCTGGGCGGCGAGAGTGGAGTTGCCGCCATGCAGTCTACCCCTTCTCACTTGTCGTCATCTTCCTTCTCATCCTCATCGCCTTCTCCATGTTGCCCTCTTTCTTTCCCTTCGCCATGTCATTGCCTCCTCCGTCCTCTTGCTCGTCACTGTCCTCCTCTTCGTTTTCCCCTGCCACCTGACAGCGACGACAGGGGGAGAATTATTATTTTTTTAAAATATTTAATTCATTTTGGGGGGGTTATGGTCCACGGGAGGGGATATTATACACTCCACCTTCTGATCTTTGGCCACTGCCAGACTATCATCCTCTATAACTTTCAGAGAGGAACCTCATTGGGTCAAAATTAAGATTGAAATCCCTAGGCTTTGTTCCAATATCTTGGGTTGTCATCTTGGATTTTAACAAGTTGAATATTGTTTCTTCATATTTCTTCCTTCGTTCATGCATCTCCTTCAAAGAGAGTAGATATCCTTTGCATGGTTCTTCCTAAAACAATACAAACATAAGGCTTCAGGGAGTTGAGGGATAGTTGGTTTGTGGGTATATTCAGTGGTTGAATATCCTGTCTGATGGCACTTTCTGCACCATGTAATAGATCGCATCACATCTCTTCCACCTCTTGTAATACTGGATATGTTGGTGGTATTCACCTTTAGTGTCTCTACGGCTATTCTATAATCACATCCATAAGCTCTTTCTAGATGCTTGCAATTGAATTGGACAAATAGTCCTTCAAATTTTCTCTCTTGGGGTACTCGTAGTAGGGTTTTGGGAAGTCTCCATAATCAATGTATAGACTGGTTGGGTTGATCCAAAGTTCTAATTCAGATTCAGAGCTCCTATTGAGACTAGTGGTTGTTGGTTCCAGTTGGTAGGGTTCCACTATTGTTGTTGAGTTGCCATTGGAAAAACAGTTTGAGGCCATTATTGTTGTGGTTGAACCATCATTTGAGGAACTATTGTTTGTGGTGGCCATTGTGAATTTGGTGCATTGTATGACAATAGTGTTTGCATCAGATGGTAGGGGTAGGGAGCAGTCCCTGGGATTGTATTTGGTGGGTATACCATTCCTAGCATGGGAGGAGGTAAGACTCCCCTTCCTTAGGCCATCGACAACCTTGCTTCAAATTCATCATACAATCTCTCACCTTCCATTGTAGCTTGTAGGTTAACTACTCTTCTGGGTACTCTTCTCAACTCCACAAACTCACAAACTTCTGGTTGTAGGCCTCTGAGAAAAACTCTCTTCTAGATGCCTTCATCCAAGTGGTGGTTGGTCCATCTCTTCAGTATCGATTCCATTCTAGAGACATATACTTCCACTTATTCACTAGAGGACTGACTTAATTTTATGAACTCTCTCATCTACTCTTCAAAACCTTCATATCTAAATTTAGTGTGAGGAAGGTAGCCTTCAGGTCATCCCATGTGCCAAGATTTCTAACATTATTGGCTATATATGCTACCATGATCTCAGCTACATGAAGATCGGGGTCTTCATTATACTCTCTGTTAAATATTGGCAATGGGACTATATTCATTGGCTTATCATCAATATTTCCAAGATGGATCTGGCTAGAAAGGGGACCTTAATTTGCCATGGGGACTTCTTTAAAGAGTGTTGCAAGGGCATAACAAAGGAGGCTTCCACTGCTAGCTTGTTCTTGGCTTTGATTTTTGTCTTCTCTCTTCTCACGTACATCTAGATTTGGACTTTCTTGCCAATATTTTTTCTACTTCCTTATTTTTCATATCTTTGAATTCAGTTTTCATTCCACTACAGAGGGGAAGATATTCAGTTTTGAATGTATCAAAACTCATTCTTCTAAGGATCGCTATAGTGCCATTGTCTTGATAATACCAACTTTGGAGGGTTTCAATAACATAGGTTGTGAAGAATACTTTGTCTACTAGCTTCCACTGGGTTTCCAATTGGAAAAAAAAAAAGGTTATCAGTGCACTAAGCATCCCACATATCTTGTTGTTGAGCATCCACGAATAAATTGCAACTCTTTTCCTTCTTATTCTTGTTAACTTCAACTGACCACAATTCCTGAAGCTTCTTCACTATCTCCCACTTGATGATATCTAGAAATTCTTCAATGAAGGCCAAATCTCCTATGGATGTCATTCTCTTTGTTTATGCTTTGCTCTTTAGTTTTGTGAGAAACAGTTGGCTATGGTGATACAATTTTGTCTAGCTTCAGAAGACAGTGGGATCAGTCTGTCACATAGAGCCCGCATCAAGATAGTGACATGTTCTTGCAATTGAAGGATGCACTTTTTTTCAAGAGTGGATTTGGTAATGAATATCTCCAATTCTTCAATAGTAATGGGAAATCTACAATCTTCCATTGCTTTTTGTCCTCTTCAATAGTGCCACTTCTTCCATTTTCAACCTCTATTGGTGCGTGCTGATAGCAATATTCCCCGGTTGCCCACCAAAAACATGGAGCCCAAAGAGAAACACTAAGAAAAATGGGGAGTCTACTGCAAGAAAATCTATATTGTCACACCAACAAGCATGTTCTTCATATTTTAATCAACCATAAGAGAAAAAACAAGATCAATTTTCACAAATCTTCACGCAATATCATATAACAATTCTCCCACATATTTTTCACAATAAATCTTCAATATATTCTTCATATCCTTCATAGAAACTATCAAAGAACCACAATGAAACAAAAGAAAGATCAACTTTGAATGGAATTCATCACATAGTATTCATCCTTCATCATCTTCATTGTCTTCATAGTCTCTCTCATGTAGATACAATAATGTTTCTCATTAAAAAAATGGCTATTTCTCATACTCTAGCTCTCTCACATATGCTCTCTATCAATAGTACATTGAAATTACAATGAATAATCCTCAATAACCCTCTCTTGGTTGTGGATGCCCCTCCCAAGAGATATGTCTGATATGATGAGTCACCAGAGCCACTATAGTGTCCCTTGAGAGCTCACTACTATCACTGTTGCTGTAGTATTCACTTCAAGTCTTCTTCAACTACTTCTAATTTTTCGAGCTATTTCAAGCTTGTATTCTTCCTCTTCCAGGATTGCAAAACATTTCCCAAACTAAACACCCATATGTTAGAACAGATACAAAAGTAAGTAGAGGCTTACAGAACATAGATAGAAGCTCTACAAAACACTATAGAAGGTCAACAGAAGGCATAAAAACCATACATCTCAAACCAAAACCACTTCAAACGATCCAATGCCATCCAAAATACTCTCAATCATTCCTCAAAGGACTCATTCACAATCCCAACCTCTCAAATAAAAAGAAATAAGATCAAATAGAGCCAAAACTAACCCTATCAAAACCAAATAGACACACTATAGAACCTATCAGAACATAATATCTCAACCAAAAACCATCATGAGCTTCTCAAACATATTCAACCCATCCCTATACATTCTAAAACACTTCCAGCACATCCAAAATCAATCAATAAATCATCAAAATCAACCATTTGGCTCACAAAAACAACAAAAATTAGCCCAAAAACAAGTCAGTTCAGCCCTCAACAACTCAATATGTGGAGTTAAGGCTAGAAGTTTTTGGGGATTCCATAGCAAGCCAAGTAAAAGGAACCCCATGAAAAATTCTTCTTGCATTGATTACAATCAATGAAAATATCTTTACAATGTAGTAAAAGACTATAGGGATGATGGAAGAGTAAGGGATTTGAAGTTTGAAGCTTTGGGGTGCATTTGATAGAATATTCCTATATTATAATAAAACACCTTGATTTAAGGAGAATCTCTTGGCCTTTAAGAAGGCACTTGAAAAATTCAAGACCATGAAGGATGTCTAGAGAGTTAACAATCCTTGGTTTATGAGGTGGTATGGGAGTTTGTCAATTTGGTCCACCCAAGGAATGGAGAAGTCTCATTACCAAGAAAGGACCAAATATTTCAAAGATATAAGACACAGTGAAGCAAACATGATATACCAAAACACGGGGGGCATAGCTCTTGCATTACAAGTATTGACACAAAAGAGATAAGAAGCATACAATAACTTGTGTGAAAAAGTCTTTACAATGGTTGGCCTCTAAGAAGAGATAAAGCTAGAGATGGGACTTAAAACGTAGATATTCAAAGCTTCATTCTTAGCTATGCAAGCTCCAAGAGGATGATTTCATCTTCTTTGCTATTATTTCATTGTCTTCATCACTCTCATCCTTTGAGATTGGCAACGGTGCCGGCACTATTGAAGACATGACTCTATAGAAACCATACATTTCATCCACTACAAAATCATCTTTTTCCAATAAGGATGAAAATTGCATAGTTTCTCAACCCCCATATTTGCAATGGCATGAGTAGCATATGATAAGTAGTAAGAGGCTCTTATAGCTCGGTATTCATTCTGAAGGATAAACACTCACAATATAAATCACTTTTATATCAAAATTATTTTTTCTACATTTGTTGGAAGAATATAGCCTCCACGAAACCCTGGTCAGCACCTTGAGCACAAAAAGGGACAGCCTTGCATTGTCTAGAGAATACTTATACTCGAAAAACAAAAATCTATAATCACGAACATATTGTATATCATTTATTCAAATCAATATAGTCTTTCTCTATAATACATTGTGAGACATTGTATTTGCACATGTGTACCTTTTAATGATCCGATTTTTCAATATATTGTGAAAGAGCCATACTTTTTTGTGCCCTTAAACTATGGTTGAGTGAGAATGCTTGTTGATTTTCATTGATTTTAACAAAATGTATAATCCACAAAGGGATCGTGCCACCCCTATTCCTTGTGCAGTTAATGCCTCAAACTTCCCATGTTGGCTAGGATGAGCCTTTCAACCATTGTGACTCTTTCTTCTTCAATGGTGATTGCCGCCTCTCATAAGCCTTGGTCTCTGCTTCAATGCTTTTGCAGATCTGCTCACCCATTGCAAACTTTACATCTTTGACCGTTGAGTCAGCCAAGAGATGCAAATCTACCTCATCCACTATCCACCTTGAGTGAGCCTTAGTAAACTAGTCTAAGGCATTGAGACTTTTAACCTCTCATTATATCTACCAACAACACATAGTCTAGCTCATTCGACATTTTAAATGTAAGCAAGCAACAACAAACATATAATCTTTCTTTCTCACATGCATCGATTGGTTGTACATGCTCTAGGTTGTTAGGTGTAGTAGCTAGGGCTCAATCAAAACTTTGTAGACCTTTTCTTTGCATCAAGGGGTATAATCTCATTTGCCTCTTGAGCCCCTCTAATAGTAATGATAGGTTGTTCTTCTATCCTTAGCATGTAATGCTTGTGAAGTCCCTTCTAAGTCATTCTCATCCACAAGGAGATGCAAATAACAAAGGAATTCAAAGGGAGATTATAATAGATCACACTTCTTTGAGTGTACTAGGCAGTTCTCTATGTTATTGTGTGCATTGCCAAGTAATTCATCTAGAGCCCTCGCTAGCTTTCTCTTCATGACTTTGTTAGTCGCAAAGTCATTTGTGTGAACATATTTCTTTGTCTCTATGGTTACTATGCTACATGAAGTGATTCTTTGGTACTTCTCCATGTGCATAATTAGCATATTCCTATAGGAGCATAAAACATTCTTAATAGGAAGTGGTGCATTAAACATACTTGATAACTCAAGAGCATGGGAATGAGCGTGAGCATTATAGAGAAACATAAAAATCTTTTTAGCTGGGGTTTCCTCCAGATCATCCTCAAACTTTAGCTTGAACTTCATCATTTTTCCTATTCCTAACGGAGAAAATAATAGTAAGTGAAAATTGTATAATCTCTCACTTGGTAGGAATCCATTTTTGTTCACCACATATGAGGATCACCATCAAGTGATATGAAGGGCCTCCACTCTTGGGAGGGGCCTCTCTCACTTGATGGTGATCCATTTGGGGTTCATTGCATATGACTGTTGCCACTAAGTGATATGAGGGCCCTCTACTCTTAGGAGGGGCCTCTCTTGATTCATGGTAACCCATCCGGGGTGTTCACTACACATGAGGGTCACCACCGAGTGATATGGGGGCTCTCCATTCTCAAGATAAGCCTCTTTCATGATACGAGGCTCTCCACTTCAAGGATAGGCCTCTCTTGCTTTGGTGGTGACTCATTGTAGGTTTATACCACACGAAACTCACTAGTAACAAGCAATATAAGGGCTTGCTACATGTGGGAGGGGCCTCTCTCACTTCATGGTGACCCATTCGGGGTTCATTATTGCACACAACAGTCACCACCAAGAGATGTAGGGGCTCTCCACTCTCAAGATGGGTCTCTCTCGCTTGATAGTGGTGACTGATTGTGGGTTTACACTATATGAGAGTCATCAACAAGTGATACAAGGACTCGCCACCCATGTGACAGGGGCCTCTCTTACTTGGTGGTGACCCATTGTGGATTTACACCACATTAGGGTTACCTCCAAATGATACAAGGGATCACTACTCATGGGAGGGACCTCTTGGACACTTGGTAGCAGTCAATTAGGGGTTTAATCGATATGAGGGTCACCAAAGAGCAATTTGATGATTGCCCACTTCTTGGAGTTTCTTCTCATCTTGGTGGTGATCCATTGTGGATTTACACCACACCAAGGTCACTAAGCCTATCCTAAAATATTGTTGAGGGCATTCTCTTTAGGAAAATACACAATTCTTCAAAGGGCTTGTTGATGTATGAAGTCACAATTCGATTTTGGGGGAGGAGGGATAACCCATGGCACAAAGTTAAAAATAGCCCACACCTACTGTGTTATTGGATGGCATCTTGCGCAAAGAACCAAAATCCATACACATGTATTGTACGAGTGTGCAAGTATTGTTAGTGTAGTGAATACACGGGTGGTGTAGGCACAGGTGCCTTTACTCCCAACAACCTCCACTTAAAGGTGAATGTGCCTCTAGTGAGAAGACAATAATAAAAAAGTGACAAAGTACATAAAGTATAGTAGGATGAGGAAAGATGTCATCTCATCCAATACCCATCATCTTCCTAAGGAAAACAAAATGCTCCGCTAAGAGACTTTTAATGATAAATTTATAGGATTTGGTCACTTGACATCTTGACAAGATCGATTGACTCTACTCAACAACCTCTCTGATAAAGTAGTAACCCACCTCAATGTGCTTTGTCTTCACATGGAAGACTTGATTCTTAGTCAACTAAATAGCACTCATAGAATCCAAATGCAGTGTAGGGACCACATCAGCAATACTAAGGTTTACTACTAGATGGCCTAACTAGAGAATCTCCTTGCAAGCCTTAGTGGCTGCAAAAACATACATGGCCTTTGTAGTAGATAGGGTTATGCATTTCTACACATTGTGGGCATCGAATAAACATCACCTCCAATAAAGGTGAAGACATAGCTAGAGGTGGATAGTACACCTCCAGCAAAGATGAATACATAGCTAGAGGTGGACTTCTTATTGTCTACATATCCTGAATAATCAGAGTTAATGAATCCAACAACTCCTATATTCGAGCCACCATAACATATGCACATATTTTCAGTGCCCTTAAGGTATCTCATGATACTCTTCATGGCATCCTAATATGACTTACTAGGTGTATCTACATAGTATGCCCGCCACAACTTCCATTGTAAATGCTATGTCAGGACGAGTGGCTATCATGGTATACATAAAACTGCCCACTACTATGAACATAAGGGATCTTGGTCATCTTGACCTTTTGCTCATGAGATTGTGAATGACTAACCTTCACATGAGAAGGTAAAGGAGGATAACTAATAGACTTAACATTTTGTAAATGAAATCACTCAAGGAGCTTTTGGATATACTCCTTCTGCTGTGGCAAGTACTCGACAAGTAAAGGAGCACCTTGGAGCAATCACACATGATGTGCATCCCAAGAATATGTGAGGCCTTCCCAATGTCTTTCATCTTAAAGCTCTTCTTAAGATGACTTTTCAAGGCATCTAAGTCATAATGAGTTCTCCTAGCAATCAACATATCATCCATATAGAGTACCAAAATCATAAGATTGCCATCAGGGGCCTTCTTTGTGTATAAACACAGATCCATATCATTGTTACGAGTATATCCTTGTGAATGAATAAAAGCATTAAACTTGCGGTACTATGAGGTATCCACTAGGATCGTTCCCAAGGCAGTCCATTAATAGGTTTTCCAAATGATGCCTGGCGCTCCCTTGGAGTATCAAGAGGTTTGTCTACTGAGTCTACATCACAATGGAAGAGTTCTAGCTGAATCCACTAGGATTGACTTGAATTTCGGATTCCTAAAATCAGTTAGGTCTCCTAATAGCCAACTAGCGTTAGTAATTTCGAGTTTCCACTTCCTATAGGATTACTGTAATGGAAGCGGACTTGAAATTGCACTTGGTTCAAAGAGAATGGGAGACGAAGGGGAGTGCAATATGTCAACCCTCCTGCCCATAAGGCAAAATCCCATTCCGATCCCCTAAAACAATGCAAGTCGGTCCTACCTAGTGACTAGTTGGTCAATTTATCGTTTTTCTATTTCTATCACCATTTTAAAAAAGCTCCCAGCTAGCCGGGACCACCCTACAGTTGGATGGACTCATTAGTGGTCACATTTCCTTTGATGAAGGCATCATCTTTAGTTTTTTAATTACCTACAACACATTTATTGAAACATATACAACCAACTTCCTTAATTAGTCTATTAAATCATAGGTTCTTTCACGTAATTTATCTCACGGACACACATACAATTCAAACAACCCTTGAGTAAAACAATTCATTTATTATATTGGAAGTTTATTACGATTTTCATCTTTTCGATCTTGCGAAAAAATATACTGAATTCCACGAGGGTATTCTGGCCACCAAGATCCACCCTTGTAACTAGTATTAGGGTTTCATAATCCCATTTTGGGTCACGACGTGACTCATCAAATTCTAGGAATAATGCGGTATTTATGGCTAGATCCCCCCTTGGCATCCACATTTCCTACTACTTGAGACTATCCCTATGGATAGATCTTTCCGCTACGGAGCTGGAGAAAGCCTCTCGAAGCGATAACCATGACCCCTTTGGAGTAGGGTCTTGCAGGTAGCTTGGGGGTAGCTTAGTACGATCTTTCCTTTTTATCCTGTTTGTCAATGTTTTTAATCATAGCTCTAGATTCTAGCAAACACAAACAATCATTTCAAACATATAATGATGCAATGGCAATCACACCATCGTACAGCCCACAGTTTCATATGGGAGGGTCTAAGTTGTTCTTCACATTTTTAGATTCCATCCAATATTTTCTTAACATTGATCTGTCCTAAGAAATAGCGAATTTTCTTTAGTTGGTACCTAGCAAAAATAGGGTGACGAGATGCTTTACAAGGCTTTTAAATAGACTTTCACAAGCGTTAATCAATACTTAACCTTGTCGCATTTGACAAAAGATATATCGAGTTATTTTATTTAACTAATCTCGAATGCGCATATAGTCCTTTACTTATTTCGTGCAATATCCACCTACAATTATTTCCATCATAATTCTATGGATTATAATCTTGACTAATCTAACTACAAATCATAAGTAGCAGTTAATAATTTATGCATGTACTAATACACTCTTTAGATGAAAGCTGTCATTTCATGTAAGTGTAAATATGAAAGCTAATATTTTACGTACTTAATTTTTATATGGATGATGTCTATACAATCTAACAAGTAGTTCTTGTATCATTGAATGAAAAGCTAATATTTTATGTAAAATTTAGGCAAAAACCTTATTATTTTATGTGGCGATATAAAAATAATAGCCTATTTTTGAGTTGTGAATAACCTAGTTTGGCACGATGACATTGGGAATTTCGTCTTTGCTTGCAATCGCGTTCGCCACACCCGATATTCCGTTGGTAGTGGCAACTCCAGCAACCTCGGGCACTCTTGTATCTTTGGTAATACACGTTCCTTGGTCGGTTGCGATGGATCTCATAGTCTTTGCACCTTATTGCTTCGGAGCCATCATTCACGAATGGGCTTGAGAGATGAAGAAGGAGGAATGAACGCGGGATGGGAGAGCGTGATAGAAGATTACCTAGTCGTCGATGATCGAGAGAAGGGGTTTGAGTTATCTCTCTCTCTCTCTCTCTCTCTCTCTCTCTAACTCTCTTTCTAATTCTATCTCTCACAACTTCTTGAGGTAACTCCCTCCCTCCCTCCCTCCCTCCCTCCCTCTCTCCCTCTCTCCTCTCTCTCTCTCTCTCTCTCTCTCTCTCTCTCTCTCTCTCTCTAGCTCTCTCTCACAACCTCTCGAAGTAACTCTCTCTCGCAACCTCTCTGAGAATCCTTCTTCCCCATAATGTGAGTAGAGGGCATGCCTTTATATAGGCAAAAGGGAGTGCATGCTACCTCTCCCTTCCCTTCTCTTTCTCCTCTCTTTAAGCCACAACAGCTCCTTCACTTAGAGTGCGAGCTTCTCTTTTTTTTTCTTAAAAAAAAAGTGGTCGTGAGGTTGTTAATAATGATGATGTTGATGAAGAAGAAGAAGAAGAAGAAGAAGAAGAAGATGATGATGATGATGATGATGATAATGATGATGATGATGATGATGATGATGATAATGACGATGATGAGGCCCGCGACCTGTTCGATTGGAAGGCGGCCCTCTTTTCAGCGGCGTTAGTTCAGTTTGACACCTTTTTTTATCTTTTTATTTTCTTAAAAAAACATTAGTTCTAATCATTAGTTATAATGGTTAGTAACTTACATATAAGTTAAATACTAACCTTACTAACTAACACATAAACTAACCTTATAACTAACTTACTAACTAACTAGCTTACTAACTAGCTTTACTAACTTATAAACCAACTTACTAACTAATATATAAACTAACCTTGTGTTTTAACCAAAAAATTATTGGAGATGCGGGAATGTTACAGGTACCATTCCGTAGGTGCATGTTTAAGGCCATAAAGGCTTTTTCTCAACTTGGATACTAGGTGTTCCTTGCCTTTTTCCTCAAAGTCCTTAGGCTATTCCATACAAATCTCATCATGTAAGTTTCCATGTAAGAAAGTCATTTTGACATCATAAGATAAAGGTCCAGATCTAGCTATACAACCAAGGCCACGACCAATTGTAGGATAGTCATCTTGACTATAGGAGAGAAGACTTCATTGAAGTCAATACCATACTCCTATGCTTAAAACCCTTAGCAATCAATTTGGCCTTATACGCTAGCTTGGGCATTTAGGGGTACTCTTCAACTTGTACATCCACTTGCATGGAAAAGCACACTTTCCATTAGGCAAAGGAACCAAATCCCACGCATGTTTTTTCTACAATGAGTCATACTACTTTGATTGCATGGCCATCTCCCACAAAAGTGACTATCACCTCTATGCATAGCCTCATTCTACGTAAGAGGCTCATCGATATTTGTCACCATAACATAATCCATGGAGAGCGTAAATCTATTTGAAGAAAATTACAATTGGACATCTCTAATACCAACAATATCCAATGCCAAGTCATTACCCGATTTGATAGATCTTATCATACTATGATAGGAGTGAAACCACTATTGATGAGGCGTGACATGAAATGAAGCCCGTGAATCAATTAGCCAACATTGAACACAAGTGGAAAAGACATCAATTAATCATAAAACATTAAGAGAAGAAGCAGTATGTATGTCAACATCATCAGAATGATTTTGCACGATATTAATTTCTTTAATCTTGATGCCAATGGTGTGATCATCATTCTTTTTCTGTAATTTATCATTTTTTTTCTTCTTGTGCTTGTCATCACACATTTTATGGCACTATGGCCGAACATGACCTTGCTTTCCACAATAATGACAAGTCAATGCTGTTTGGGGTAAGGTGCCTTTGCTGGTCACACATTGTGTTATTGTTGGAGTTCCCACATTTGGAGAGAGTCTCTTTCTTGCTCTTGCTCCATTACCATAGCTCTTACCTTTTTGCTCTCTTGCTCGATCCTTCTCACCTTTCAACTGGTATCAGAACTTGGCTCTTCGAGGTCTTGAACATGGTTGGGCACTCCTTCAACATTCATTCAAATACCTACACTCTTGTCTTCACTCTTGGCAACCATAGCCACACCTTTCGAGCTTCCGGTGTCTCATTCTTCTCAGGCAAGCATTGAGCCTTCTTGGGCAACCTCAGGGCATTCATCTATAGGTATTGGAGCTCTCATTCCACTCTTTATTTCTGTCCATAGGGTTTGAAGAATAGGGCAGCCATGGCTCAACCCATGAAGGTTTGGAACTGAGCTCTCTCTCTTCTATGCCTATTGAGGCCTCTTGGAAAGCTTCTTTGGGAGCCATAGAAACTCCCTAACCATCAAGTAGTGGCCAGCTCCCTGAACAATATAAAAAATGCGATTTTAGTAGGTTGCCCCATTTTCTCAGCTTGTAAAAAATGTGGCCTTCATCTCCAGACCTCTTCAGGCCATTGGCACTACACAAAGGTCTCATTTGAGGCATAGGAGCATGCTTCAACCATGGAATTGCAGGCTTGAGCTTGGCATTGACATTTGATTCTGATATACTTTGGTGTAGGACTGTCATGAGAGTCCACAGGTAGAGCCCCAAACAGTGCTACATTAGCATTTGATGTTTATGCTTGCTTGGTACTAGCTATTGATGCCATTTGGTACCCAAATCATGCCTGGATGTTATGGGAAGCTATGCATATGATATTCCATTGATTTGGTGTTTATTTTGGCCCTATTTATGCTCAATTTGATAGTGAATTTACTGCTATAATAGAGTAGGGTTGAAGCTATTTAACTCGGGCTATGTTATGCCTATTGGTCTCATGTGCTTTCCATATGCTTGTTATGACTATTTGGATGAAAATGGAGGTTGGAAAATGTCTTGAATGGTTCCAGAATGTATTTTGAGCCTCATTTGAGCTCTGTATTGGTTGGCACTTACTTGACATTGGTCTACACTGGCATACTTTGTGACAGAGGTTATAGCTATCGTCTATGCATGACCTGTTGTGGTACATGCTTTAAAGCATATGTCAATGATGCATGCTACTTACATTTTTTGAGCTTCTTTGCCACTTGGAGCTTCTATTGGGCTTGTACTTGGATACTTTGGAACCTCTTTTGGATGTTTCTTGGCTTGTCAGAGATTGACTTGGGCTCGTACATGATGTACTTGGATGCTTTTAGATGCTTGACCGCTTACATGCTCTTGGTGCTCTCATGATGTACGATGTTGGCTATGAGATGTCTTATGCATTTACATGCTATCTCTGAGCTTGGTTACTCATTTTCCATTGAATTTTGTGCCAATGGGAGCTTTATGCCTATGGTCTTGGATTTACCCAGAGCTTGCGGGTTATGCATTTGAGCTATTACTTGAGATTTGAGACTGGGATCTCTTACACATCCTTGACTATGATATTTTCTTGGTAGATGCTTCCATGTCTACTCTTGGATTCTTATGAGATGATTTGATCTGTCTTCATTGAGCATACACTAACCTTTGTAAGGTCTTTCTAGTGGTGTGTACATCTTGCTTATTACTCAGGGGATGTATCGGTTGTACTGACGGAATCTCTTGACACATTTGGATGTTTGGCTCATGTTCATTGGCTGTCATAGTGCCTTTGTTATGCCTGCTTGATGCAGGATTGGACTTGGCAGTCATTATTATCATTTATTACAACAAGCTATTTTATGCAGACTATGATGTATTTATTGAGCTTAATCATGTCCTTTTGATGTACTTTTGGTACTGTTTGGTGGACGGTCATTCTACTAGTTTCTCTTATTTTCAACTTGTTTTGGAAGTGGTTTTGACCTGCTTACTACTAATTATAGCAGGTTGTTTTCTACATAGTCTGCCTCTGTTGTTTGACTCATTATGGCTGGTCATCTCAAAGATACGGCTTTGTTTAACATTGCCAAGTTGGATGGCACCAACTACGGCTACTGAAAATCTCAAATATGGCAGGTTTTGGTACAAAAATTGCAGATTAAGCTACTAAGAAACAAAGGTATTAAACCTGAGAATATGGAAGATGATGACTAGGCTGATATAGATGCACTATGCAAGTCCACTATTATTTTGTCACTCTCTGAAGAGGTCTATAATAATGTTATTGAAGATGAAGATCAGAGTGCATGAAATCTATGGGAAAAGATTCAGTAACTTTATGCAAAGTGGAGCCTTGCTTCACATATGTATTGGCTTAAACAGTTGATGGATCTTCGCATGAAGGAGGGGATCCTATTGTCTACTCACTTTAGCTAGTTTCATTCTATCATGAAGAATCTGCTTCAACAGGGTATTGAGTTTTAGGATAATCTGCATCCTTTGTTTCTGCTTAGCACTTTACTTGAGTCTTGGGATGTATTTCGCACTGTGATCTGTACCAACAAACTTGACGCGCTGAAATTGCAAGATGTAGAGAGTGCTCTTTTAATTGAAGAAATTTACATGAAAAAAATGCGTCTTTTCATGTGATCCCCTACCGTGAGTGGTTTCATACCTATTGTAGTGTATTTGGTACTGTGCGCTTAGGTGATGATTGATCTCTTGCTATTGTTGGCATTGGTGATGCCACTCTACAGTTTCCCTCTGGTAGCACTTTTATTCTGCATAATGTACATCATGTACCCACGCTGAGTAAAAGCCTTATGTGTGCTGGGCAACTTGATGATGCAGGTTATCATATATGCTTTGGTAATTCTGTTTGGAAGATAACTCGTGGCAGGCTTGTTCTTGCAAGAGGTGCCAAAGTTTGGCAACCTCTACCCTTTGGTTGTATCTGGTACTACTGACCATGTTTTGTCAGTGGGTTCTATTCCACATGTATCTCTCTGGCGTGCTCATCTCGAGCATATGTCACTTAAGGGAATGAAAATGCTTAGTGCTTTGCAGTATCTTTCGCATTTTGACTACTTGCATTTTGAGTCATGTGATCATTGTTTATATGGCAAGTAGACTAGGAATTTGCATAAAAATTCTAGTATTCCACGCATGGGTGAGCCTTTGGCTCTTGTGCATCCAAATGTATGTGGACCCATGCCTTGTCAGTCATTAGGGGGTGCAAAGTACTTTGTCACATTTATTGACAATTATTCACATAAGGTTTGGGCTTTATCCCATAAAGTAGAAATTTGATGTATTGGCCGTCTTTCAGCGTTAGCTTGCTTTAGCAGAGAATCAGTTTGGGCATAGGCTCAAATGCCTAAGGACCGATAAAGGGGGTGAGTACGTCTCATGTGCCTTTGAGAAGTTTTGTGACAAGCGGGGTATTAAAAGCGTTAGTTGACCGCCCCTTATACCCCTCCCCAGAATGGTATGACTGAGCGTATGAATAGGACTATCCAGGAGACGGTCCACAGTATGCTTAGCCAAGGAGGCTTACCACAACATTTTTGGGCTGAGGCAGTCTCTACTGTCGTGCATCTCATTATTAATAGGTCACCTTGCAGTGGTGTTGACTTATAGGTTGCAGAGGAGGTATGGATAGGAAAGCCTCCCTCATATGCTCATTTGCGTGTCTTTGGATGTGAGGCCTTTTGCCATGTGCCCAAGGATACATGAAATAAGATGGATCCTAAAAGTCTGAAATGCATTTTCCTTGGCTATGGGGAATTGGTGAGATGGGATATCGTCTTTGGGATCCGTAGGTGCGGAAAGTGATGTGCAACCACAATGTTGTGTTCCATGAGGACAAAATGTATATGCAGTCTGAGAAAGTTATTGAGATATGCAAGGTTATCTTTCAAGAGGAGCCCCCTGCTCCCGCACAGCTAGCTAGACAACCTACACCAACTGATCCTCATGGCCAGTATGTTAGATAGGACGTTAGACAGGATGTTACACAGGATGTTAGACAAGATATTGGACCTGTAGCACAACTTGCATTGAGGCATTCTACTAGAGATAGATGACCTCTTGACCACTATGAGCCCTCCATAAATTATGTCTTGGTTACAAATGTAGGAGAGCCTCTCACATATGATGAGGCTATGCACTGGGGTGACAATCACTCCTCATGGGAGAGGGCTATGCAGTTTGAGATTGACTCGTTGAATAAGAATCGTACATTGTTGACTTTGATGAGGTCTTCTCTCCTATGGTTAAGATGACCACCCCACGCTTAGTCTTGGCTTTGGCTACACAGCTTGACTTGGACTTGTATTAGTTGGATGTCAAGACGGCTTTCTTACATGGTGACTTGCATGATGAGATCTACATGGAGCAGCCTAAGGGCTTTGCAGAGCCTCTGGCAGGGAACACGTAGTGTGCAGATTGAGGAAGTCTTTATGGCTTGAAGTAGGCACCTAGGGAATGGCATCATAAGTTCGATGCATTTATGCAGTCATAAGGCTACAGCTGTAGTGCTATGGATCTATGCTTGTACACGAAGAAAGCTTGTGATGGATCTTTATTAATTTTGGTACTCTATGTGGATGACATGCTTTTGGAAAGGAAAGCTCATGATGAGCTAGATGCTCTTAAGGCTCAGCTTAAGAAGAGCTTTGAGATTAAAGATCTGGGACATGCCTCGCATATTCTTGGTATGTGCATTACGTATGATAGGCATCAAGGACTACTCTATCTATCATAGAGAGAGTATATTCATAAAGTCCTTGAGCGCTTCCGTATGCGCTTCCGTATGCAGTATGCAAAGCATGTAAAGCCTATTAGCTATTCATTGCCTTCTCATGTGAAGGTATCACTGGCTGATTGTCCGCAGAAAAATGAGCAGAGGGTCAAGATGACCACGATTCCATATGCATCTGCAATAGAAAATCTTATGTATGCCATGATATCCACCCATCTAGATATTGCTTTTGAAGTTGGTGTTGTGGCACGTTATTTGGCTACACTTGGCAAGAGGCATTGGGATGTCGTGAAGGGTATCATGAGAGGTACATGAAGGGCACTGCTGATATGTGCATATGTTATGGCATCCAAGATACATGAGTCGTGGGATACACTGACTCTGACTATGCAAGACATGCAAATAATAGGAAGTCCACCTCTGGCTATGTGTTCACTTTTGCTAGAGGTGCTGTTTCATGGATATCCAGGGTGCAGAAATGCACGCCCCTTTCTACTACCAAAGGCCGAGTATGTTGCAACCATTGAGGCTTGCAAGGAGGCCATTTGGTTAGGTCATTTGTTTGTCGACCTTGGTATTGCAGATGCTATCCCTACACTGCATTCAGATTCTATGAGTGCTATCCAACTAGCTAAGAATTCGGTCTTCCATGCGAAGACAGAATACATTTTGGTGAGGTATCACTTCATTTGTGGGGTCGTTGATGAGGACAAGTCTGTTGACCTTGTCAAGATCTCAACTAACCAAAATCCTGCATACTTGCTCATGAAAAGCCTCTCTACAGAGCGCATTGTCTTCCTTAGGAAGTTGATGGGCGTTGGATGAGATGATGTCTTTCCTCATCCTCTTGTATCTATGTACATGTTGTACTGTCTTTTTTCTTTTTTCTTCTTACTCCTCAATCATTGAGGCATATTTGCCTTTAAGTGGGAGGTTGTTGGGGGTAAAGGTGCCTTCGCCTAGCCGCCAGTGTATTACTACACTGACAGCACCCGCACCTGCACATTGCAAGCGGCACATCGGGTGCCCATCACTATTAATTCATTCTTTATTCTTTTAGTGACATTTGAATAAAGGGAAGGCCGGTCACACATTGTGACTATTGGAGTTCCACATTTGGAGAGTCTCTCTTTCTTGATCTTGCTCCATCCGCCATAGCTCTCATCTCTGTGCTCTCTTGCTCGATCCTTCTCACCTTTCAAATGCCGACTTATGGCCATGGAACTTATTGTGAGATTATCCATGTGGCTGATAACGAGACTTCTAAGAGTCTCTCCCATGGTGGTCATTACCGCTCTTAGCATTATTGCCTTTGATTGTCAAAGCATGAGAGGTATAGGAAGCATCAACATTCTTTCTGTTAACCTCTTCATTCAATAATGCAACCTCTTCATCACCCCATCAGAAGGCATATTTGCACACATAGCGGTACGAAATGTACCCCATGATTTAGGCAATGTAACTAGCAAGAAAATGATGGAAGATTGTCCTTAGAGTCAATCCCCTACAAACACATGGCTAAAAATAGAGTGAAACTCATTTAGGTGGGTAGATATGGAAGTCCACTCCATACGAAGGTTCATGAGTTGCTTCATCCAATACATGTGAGAGGCATGGCTCTGCTTATCATAGATATCACGGATTTTCTCCCATAACAACAAGGTGGTTTGCCCCTAAGAGAACATTATAGAAGACTTTCTTAGAGAGTGACAAAACGATTGTAGATTTACATAACTCATCCAACTCAGCCCAGTCCTCTACATCAAAGTGTTTGGGCTTTACATCCTCATATGTCTTAATGTCTTAATCTATACTTTTTGCACCAAAACTTGCCATATCTATGCCTTCTAATAGCTATAGCTAGTGTCATCCAATTTATCAATGTTAAAATAGCAATGTCATTTGATCCACTAGCCATCATGTCAACAAATGAAAACACAGTACAAGAAGATGGGATATTGCAAATTACTGCACATCAGCCCCAAAATTACAAGCAACACAAGGGCTAAGTAAGAGAAATTGCCAAAATGGTGAGTTTTCCACTAATTGGAACCAATTAACAATCAAGAAAAAGTGTTTGCTCTCATAAGCAATGCTAAAAGCTGCAATTACAACAATGCTATAAAAAATGCAGTAGTAAGAGAATTGAACGATGGGCAAACCAAGCAAAAGACCAAGCTTCCACTGCCAAGAATATCTATGAAAAAAACTAGGATATGTAGAAGAAATTAGTAGTGAAGACGCATATAATTGGTACCAAGATCTGTTACACTTCAATGTTAGTGAACCATACATCAAGTAGGCATAGACATCATGCATGTCATAGGTCTTAGGAAGAATAAAAGAGAATTGCCAAATGTACAATCGATTGAGCTAGGGTAACGAAGCTCAATACATAGCCAAGCCAATGTGTATACATCATTGACATCACATTGATAGAGATGAGTGTTGACATCCAATACATGAATCAAATTAGCCCACTTAAACATAACTACATCCAATAAGCATCAAGAGAGCATGTGCGAGGCATGTGCATATGCCAATGAGTCCCACTGTCTCAATGGACTTACTAAGCTCAACTACATAAATCCAAAGCTATACTTGAATGTACAATATTTAAGTAACTCAAGTGACTCCCACTGGAACAAAACCGAATGCCTAATGAGCAATGCAAGTTCAAAATATCAAGTACATGGCCATCTAGATTCCAAGATACATCAAGCGTAGAGTCAGAAACATAACATCTAAGTAAATCTTCAAGCCCGTAATGTCAATGATGGAAGTAACTGGAGCATAAAACCAAAATGCCAAAGTATCTAATGTAGCTCAAAGTGGAGCCTCAAATGTCACCATACACATGTCCAAGCCCATATATCAATGCCAAGTAGTCACATAAGCATATGCCATACTTGAGAAGCATGTAAGCCTTTAGCACATAAGTCTTTTAAGTTAAATGCTTGTTGCCCACCACTATGTATAAATCAAATAAATATACTTGAAATTGAGCAAAGGAAGCTCAAACCTATCCAAAAAGCACCTCAAGACATGTGCCAAGCATCCCAACACCAAAACATAGAGGTATGAGCAGCAATGTAGGGATGACTATCCCTAGTTGTATTACAACAAACTGTCATGAATGTAGAATGGATGAACCTTGGGACCTCCAATGTGTGCTTAAACCAAAGCTAGGAGTGTTGGGGCAATGCCTAATGATAATCCAAGTGCCAAAGGAGATAGGGAGCAAGCGAGCTATTGTTAATGTTAGAGATGTTGCTTAGAAAATAGGTGCAGTCCACATTGGTTGGGTTGGGGCATATGTTGTTGTTGCTAGCCACTTTTGAGCACTTACGAGTGCTCAGTCAAGTCTAGTCAATGCCGAGAAGGAGCCAACACAAGTTGGGAAGAAGCATATGAGGCATAGGACTAATGCATACCTTCTTGAGGAGCAACGATTAAACCTTTTAGCTGTAGGTTTCAAATCCGGGCTTAGGTAATCATTGATGAAGCTCCTCAAACCAATGCTTTGATACCAATTGAAGGGAGAAGCTCATGTGAGGGCAAGAGTAAGTGAAAGCAATGGAGGTGTGAGCTATGACATATGGAGCAAGGGAGTAAGAGAGAGAGACTTGAGATGTGGCAATAGTCACAATGTGTGGCTAGCCTTCCTTATTCTATTAGTCACTGAAAGAATAAAGAATGAAGTCACAGTAATGGGCACTTGCCACTTGCAGTCTATAGGTGTGCGATTATTAACGTAGTGAATACATGGGCAACGTAAGCACATATGCCTTTACCCCCAACAATCCGAAGGTGGAGTACCCCAACAACATCGACATCCTGAAAACCATTGACACACCTAGAGGCTCTTGGAAATCAACCAAATGTAAGCCAAGGAAGCTAACATGTGATTATCGATGGACTGACGTTGAATTGGAAAATCAATAGAGATGTGTGCATGCCAAGAAGGTGATGAGGTGATCATTTTGGTAACCCTAAACCTATAATTAAAGGCTATGGAATCATGGATGTTGAAAATGAGAAAAGGCTATGGTAATGCTTCCTCCAAAAAAATACTTTTTGTTACATTGCTGCCCCATTGCTAGTCCCAAGGGCCCCACCATTCCAAGGATCTTCGAAAGCTCAAGATGTTTAGGGTTTCCTTGGCGGCACCTTGCAATAGTAGGGCCATTGAAACAAACAAATAAATTGTCTTTTAATGAAAAAGCACACAATACTCAAATCCCCACACATTTTCATCAATTAATAGAAGATATATAATGTAAAATATCTTATATTAAAGTTGGCTTTATACACAATTTTCCATTTTCTTACTCTCTGAGTCTCACATTTACATGGTCCTTTGTTCTCTCTCACATAGCTAGCCGTATGTTGATCCCTTGTGCCCTCTGTTGAGCTTGCCACCATTTCCAAGAGAGCTTGGCTCCTAAACAAGTTTATGCTTCTATATTTTCGACAATAAGAGTTACTCAACACCCTTCCTCGCTATATAACATATATTGGCATTCACAACACCTAGGCCATTTTGTGGCGTAGAGCAAAGTAGTTGTATTACTACACTTCCCTCACTTCTTCCTCACCCACACATTAGAATTGAGGGACGTTAAGATTCTATTCTAGCTCGTAGAGAGAGAGAGAGAGAGAGAGAGAGAGAGAGAGAGAGAGAGAGAGAGAGAGAGAGAGAGAGAGAGAGAGAGAGAGAGAGAGAGAGAGAGAGAGATGGATGGATGGGGTGGGATAATGGATTTACCTCACATGGCAAATTTGAAAATGACAATAGTTGCACCTTTTGCAAAGATCTTAAGACTCTTGAGTATCAGTAGCCAAGGGGGGTCAAGGAAATACCAATGCCATAGCTCAAAGATCTATTATGACGTGTAGCATGTAATGGAGGGTGTGTTATGATATGAGGGCAAGCTAAAAATAATCATTGTAAATTAATATATGATACATGAAGCATCTATTATGATGCGTAACATGTAAAGAAGGGTCCAATATGTTGGGAGGGCAAGTGAAAAGCAATCATTGTAGATATAGAGGTTGAGACCAACTCACTAGTGTTTCTTTGTGAAAAGAACGACTAAGCTAAAAAAGATCGAACATTACCTACAACAATCAAGTAATGGAAGTTGAAAACCAATGATCCATAATTTCCTTTCATTATGAAGGAATGCCTTTAAATCTTGGTCTAAAACGGTAAATGTCATGAAATGAAGATATAAATTAGTAAAGGAGAATTAGACCAATTGCACCACCATGAGAATGCCACTAGATTGGGAGACGATCGCAGCTTGTTGGCCTCTTTACAAAAGAAGAACTACTAATTGAACAAGCCAAGACAACAAGAACAAGGCAAATGGAGTCGCCAGAAAAACGAAGCCTTGAAGTCATTAGTAATGCCCCATTTCACATAACAAAAGTCCCGACAGTTCTAGCAAAGCCATGGCCCATCACCACCAACAATTGGAAACACGCTCACTCGAGAGTCGAGTCCTTGGTAAGGAAAGGAACTACCGCATAACGTACACAATGTGGATTTTACAAGCTCCTTTATGCTTTTCCCTGTCACACGAACCCAAGAGTGAAAACCATAAAGACATAAAAGGGACGGATCCTCGTATCCTCAAACTAAGCTGACGAGGAATCCTCGTACAGACTAAAGATCAGTCATCATAGCCAGCCAATGAAACACAAATGTGTTTCTTGGCAGTCGGCACCACGCGGCACAATGACTACTCGAGCAAGTGACGCATTTAACTGAGAGATTTATTGAACCGTATGCATCAGAGTATTATATGTACCAGGGCAGTTTGCCATCCCCAACGGCAAAAGTAATGCAGGGTGTTGCTCAATGCAGCACACCTTGTCCAAACCTGAACTGAGAAAATTCTGGCTTGGTATGGGTTTTGGGAATTACACTCACCATGAATATTTACAGGTTGCCTGTGTCAACTGCACCATACAGGGAAATATAACAGAAACAGCAGCAGAAGCGCTTCATGCTAGCAGCTACATGCTGTAAAGAATATCTAAGCACATAAACTGCAAATTAAAAGTAGTGTGTTTTGGTAATCCATTTGGACCACAATTATGTGTTGATACCTGATTGCTTTGTGCCACAAAGTTCTTGCCTATGTGGTGGAAGACTACCTATGCAAAGTCCCCCTTAGACTCAAATAAGCCACTCTTCCAAAATTCTGTTTCTTCCCGTAAGCAGTGGTCCAGGAGTGCTTAGTGCCCACCTGTGAAGCATACTTATATAATAGAGCCATTGCAGTGAATCATTTGCGGTTTTCATCACCTTGTACAACTCCTCTAGTCATTACATCGCACCTCAAAGGGGTTGCAATGTATACATACACGGGACTTGAGAAGCTACAGCATTGTTCCATTCCTGATTCCACACTTTACTTGATCCATCGAGCCTGCACCTAGCTTCAACATCCCTGCTTGGATGTATCCATGAGCCATCCCCATTGCTTCTCAACACGTCGGCCTGAGCAACCCGCTTGCCACAGATGCTGCTTGCATTGCTCCTCATTGCTGGGTATCCTACAAAGGGGCCAAGAATTTGTTCCCCGCTCAGTGTACTTGCTCCATTTATGACATCCATTTGTCTGCTATAGCCAGGTGTTTCGTGAGTGTTAAAACATACCTCATCCTCATCCTCCATAGGAGCCGGCAGATTCAAATCAAAGCTGTCCTCTATCTTCCGAGGTTGTTCAGCAGTGCTACGATTTCCCAAGTCATGCTTCTCCTGCATAGATGGTTGCTTGTTGCTACTTGAGGCTACACTAGCCGTATCTGCAATTTTCTCACCTGTCCAATGACATCTCTTATGCCCACCAAGAGCTTGACCTGAGGGGAAGATGCGGTGGCAAATTGAGCACTGATGACCTTTGATTTTCCTTTTACTTAGTAGCTTCTCTTTGTAAGGCAGAGTGCTAACTTCCAGCTGCTGCTCCTGTATCGAGGTGGCCCGCTGACTGCTGATGATCTGATGCGCCCATGATCTGTGGGAGCTTATGGTCTTACTCTCTCCGATTATTTCACGTCCATTCTCATGGGCTTCCTCTGACAGAACTGCCTTTGTAAAACAACCTTTCATCTTCCTATGGCTTGCTCTGTGGCCCCCTAAAGCTTGATGAGAATTGAAGCATCTCTTACACGTGCTGCACTCATACTTGGCAACTGTACTGCTGGCAGAGAGAACAGTTACTGGATCTCCTGCACCCCTTGCATTATTATTCTCTATCATATGCTGATCCTCACAATGTTGATGATCACAAGCATCATCATCACTGTCAGCTTCTTGGAGCACAGAGCAGTCCTCAGAAGCCTCGTGCATCCTGCCAGATTCGGAGTTTGCAGACTCTTCAGTAGACTCTACAGACTTCTCTGCTGCGTCAATTCTATTTCCGGCACCAGCACCAGAAAGAAGAACAAGGCAATTAGCCATGTCGAGGTCTTCTTGATCCCTAAGCAAGCTGGCCTTGCCCTTCAATTCCTGATCCGAGGCTGTTTCTGACGTTAATCCAGGCTCCGGGTTGAAATTTGGCTGCAGTCCATGAGAATTCCTTGCACGCCGTCGCTTAGACCTCCTCCGAGTAGGCCAACTACTTGGATTGTTATCATCTGTAATCTCTCTAAATGCAGAGTCTCTGCCTCGTTTGCCGCTCCTTTCCTTCTCACCCGAAGATTCCATCATCGCCATGTTGTCATACCCTTCTTGCTTGAGATCAGATACTGCAATTTCTCCTCCTTTTGGAGACTTGGCCTCTTCAGCTGCTTCTCCCGAGGCTGCTTGCTCTTCTTTCATATTACCGGCGACTAACTTAGGTGCTTCCTCAACCTCTCTTTTCATGCTGGAATTTGGCCCCTCTTTGACGCAACAGCCTGCTTCCTCTCCTCCTGTCTCCTTCCGATTAGCTTTCCTGTCTTCCGTGTGAGAAGGATGTCTCGCCATTTCAACATCCAAAGCGCTGATCATTGCTTTCTCTGGCTTTCCATTGGCTCCACCAGCCTTGTTTTCTACATCAGTTTCAACCTTAAGCTTTGACTTGTCACTGAAGCTTTGTTCTGTGGGAGACCGCTTCATCACAGCGCCTGCCTGCTTTTCGAGCTCAAAACCACCATCTGGCCGTTGAATGCCTCTCCAGTCTCGCTCAGGATGGCATCTCATGTGGCCGAAGAGCGCTTTCCAAGACCAGAAAACTTTTCCACACTCCGAACAAGGTCTGGCACTTTCTGGAGAAGGAGGTTCTGCTTTCCTCAGAAAATCAGACATAGTGGGGGGAAGGTCATGGAGACGGATGTGGTCCAGCTGCGGCACCCTCGGATTGCGTCTAAGCTTGTGAACTGAATTAGCCTTGGAAACGTCTGAGAGAACCTTGCTGCCAAGGCTTAGAAGGCCGTCTATACCTTGTTCATTGCTAGAAAGCTCATTAAGGCTTCGTGCAGCTCCCAAGTATTGGTCCTTGTTGAGAGGCATGGACCTGATACAGTCTGCAACAGCCTTACAATTATCGACATCGCCATCAGAGAGGACCTCTTCATGATCCTCCTCATCAGCTTCTGTGGATTTCTTCATTGAGCTGCTTAAGTTGGTGCTAGGACGAGAGCCTGGGGCAGGTTGCAAAGCAGCAAACCTGTTAGAATGGAGCTGATCATGAAATCCAGCTGTACCTGGAAGCCATAGCAGCTGCTCCGGGAAGGCGTTTGTGCAGGAGGTTGGAGTTTTCTGAAGTGTGTTATAAGAAGAGCTGATAAGGCCTAAAGCTGGACCTTTAGACGACGAAGACGAGACAGGCTTAAGCATGGTACTGGTTTGCGTGGAGCCGTCAGAGAAGAAAGCACCATGCACACGCATGTGGCCTCCAAGCGCGCGTCCAGATGGAAATTCTCTCTCGCAGTATCTGCAGACTCGTCTGGAAGTTTCCTTGTCACTACCAGCACCACTGTTAGCTTTTATCTTGTTCTTCTTCTTCTGTTCCTTTTCATCTCTGTCTACGCCATACTGGCCATACTGGTCAGACAGTTGTCCGAGAAGCTTCTCCCTTTCTATAAAAATGGTTCCATCAATGGAGGCTTCCAGATCCTGTTGTGGCGAGAGGCACGACGAAGCTTGCCAATAGCGGTCAGAAGCCATGTGTCCATTATTAGAAGCGTGGCAGTCGAGCTGCCGAGATAAAGGGAGGGAAATCCGAGGAAGAGGGATGGAGGCCGAGCCTGAATTTAGATTGAGCGTCGTTACGTCGACTAGTCCTGCAAGGGCTCGCTCATGCTGGCCGTGGCTATGGCCGAGGACGCGCTTCTGAGCTAAATCCACTCTCTGTGATCTGACTTGATCCAGATTAATACATGACTGCTGCCTGATGCGGTTGTGATCGAGGCCGAGTTGCACATGGCGATGGAGCTCCTTCTGCTGCCTCATGAATCGGAAGAGCGCCGTCTTCTGGCTATGGTCTGCAAGCTGCTGCTCCCCAACTGCCGCTGGGATGGGGGCGACACTGCTGCTACGGCCACCACCACCGGGTTCAATGGACCGTCCCTCAAACCCAGCCATGGCTATGGCTGGAAAGATTTGAGGGCCGGCAGTAAGGGATATAATTAAATGCTGGAGCAGCTGGCGACGTGCTTGATATGTTGAGATTACCAGAATAGAGAGAAAGCAAGCTGGGAAACTAGTAAGTTGGGCAACCAGGCGACTGTCGGGGCCTGTATATATTGACCTAAAGGAACAGGAGTACAATTTAGCCTAGTCTCGAATTGAGAATGTAACCTAATCTGCCATGAAATTACGAGTGGCAGATTAAACAGACGAGCTGTAGCTATGCAAGCGAAGGAGCGGATCCGAACGTCTACTTAGTGAGCTTCATCGCCTCTGGAATTTGACTTAATCCTCCATGGATATGATGACAAATTAGACAGACATATCAGAAGACGGGGATCCAAACCACAATTAAGCGTAATCTGCCATGGGATTAAGAGTTAACCAGAAAGGGGGGGGGGGGGGATTTCAAACTACAATTTAAGTTAATCCGCCATGGAAATATTGATCAAGTTAATCTGCTATGGAAGTGAAGGTAATCTGCCATGGATTAACTGATGCATACAAATCAGACAGGTGAGGACGAATGAGCAGATAAGCGTTAGGTGTGATACTCGCTGGAGAGGAGATGGAGGACGGGGAGGGAGAAAGGAAGACGGATGAGCGATCTGATCGCGAAGGAGGTGGCTGGATGTGATAGTGAAGAAGGGGTGTGTGTGTGTGTGTGTGTGTGTGGTAGCTGCAGCTGTTGCTGTTGTAGCAGTTTGTTGAGAGAGAGAGAGAGAGAGAAAAGGAGAGGAAGTCGAGTCGACATGCAAAGCATGCACCCACAGCGCAGCGGTTGGATGAGTCTCACTGGTTTTTCTTTTCTTTTTTTAAAAAAAATTCCAAGAAACTCTCAAGGAAAAAGGACCCCCCCCCCCCCCAAAAAAAGAAACATAAAAGAACAAAAACCTCAACCTTTTGTATAACCTTAATCGTATCAATACCAACAACGTAAACCACAATGATTTTTAAAACAAGACGACCGCAAAACAAACTGCTAACCTTTAATAATTTAACAGCCTTATAGATATTTTCCAAATGGGAAGCCTTTTAATGATATGTGGGTAGAAATATAATACTTTGAATTTTAAAAGTACCCTAAGGCAGTTGTGCTACTTGAGGCTTTAGGCTAGTCTAAAGCCTAGGCACATCTTAACCTTCTAGGCCTTGGGGTTAAATTTGTCTTCCCCTTTGTCAAAACACACCCAAAAAAAAAAAATCTCTACTCAAATTGCTCAATGGGGTCGAGAAAGTCTCTAGGGTTAAAGGGCCAAGAACGTCTTTAGGGCAAAGGTGCCCATAGTATGGCAACTAGGTCAAGGTGGAACATGGAGAAACGATTTCGATGGATTTTGTTGGCATTTGGTTGTAGTGATGTTTGTGGATGTGATTTTCTCTCTTGAAAAAATGAAAGGATTGTATGCATTGCAACAAAAAGCAACTAGGAGATAGAAGGAGACCACAATGCGTAAAGCAACTAGGAGATAGAAGGAGGCCACAATGCGTAAAGCAACTAGGAGATAGAAGCAAAGCAGCCCTTGACCTTGCCTTAACTAATCAAAAGGATAAGATGAAATTAAGTCATGAAATCGACATGTTGTGCAACATTTCTAATTCATGTTGCCACAAAAATATTCAAGAATTCTAGGGGCCACCTCCTTATTATAGTTGTGTCTTCCATGACCTCCATTGTGTATCTCTTAGAGTGTTTCAACCTGAAGAAATGATTCTCAAAAACGTTCTTATAGGACTAAGTCCCAATATATTAAAATCCATATCAATTAAGGATTGTTATGCATGTTTCAATTGTTTAAGCTTTTCGATCAATGCCAACTAAGCATTTGTTTGCACCCATCTATACAAATGACATTAATCATACTATATTGATAATATACCGGCAATGTTAGAAGTTTAAGAAAACATCTTAGCATTGTTTGTTTGATGTGAGAGTGCTTTTGAGTAGTCATTCATTTTTAACAATGCACATATAAGCATATTTTAATGCGAAAATTTGTGATATTGGATTATATATATGCAACACCTTTAAAGACATGAAGTATAAGCATCTTTGTCACCCTCACATTCTGTCAAGTTGCTATAGAGCATGTAATTGACATTAGTGTATATCACCCCTACGTTTTTTCAAGTTTGTATCGGGCACTTTAGCTCACAACATTTTATAAAACACACCAAACAAATTGCATAAGCATAGACTTTTGGTGTTGTTTGCTTAATTATGTGCTAAGGGGAGACCATTAAAGTAAGTGAAGATCCTATCACAAGCTATTATTACAAGGGAGGTGAAGTAGACCACCAAATTGAAAGCATACTTCATTGTTATAACCTTGCTTCATTAGTGGAGGCGTTCTAGAATCGTCCACATAAAGGGTGCGTGCACTCTTAGTAGTAGTGTAGACTTTACACGTTGCACACAACTTTCTTGTGGGAATTGCATTGCCATGTATTTCATCACTCCAGTCAATTGAGTTACATGCTTTTGAACACATAAATTTTGGTAATAATGGTTGAGATGCATCAAACTTGCCCTCAAAATCTTTATGGGAAGTATTGGAAAAATAGTGAATGTCCATGTCACGAATAGAGGGTCTCATGTAAAAGGGGCCAAATCTTCACTAAGACTTCTATTTAAGCCAAGACCTTAACAATATGAGTTGTTAATGTTAGACAAATCCACATCCTAATGCTTGAAAGTGTCATGCCTAGTGTCACCTAAAATCAATTGTGATACCATACAAGTTTATTAACATGGAAAGTGAACCATCTCATGTGGTTTGTGTTATCCTACTTCAAAAGTTTGTGGGACTTAATCAACAATTGCTATGGGTGCTTCATGGTTAGAAGTTGTTGATGTGGTTTGATCTATCCTTCACATTAAGCTTAGCTTGTCTAAAACTTCTTTTCATCTTTCCATTCATGTTGCACCCTGGGGTAAGTTACTCATGAATATATGTGTGCATCATGTGAGTTCGAAATAAGGTATTTTAAAAAACCATATTTATACATTTTTTACATATAAACGGTGTAATATAAAGGAGTTATTTATAGATTGAATAGAAATGGGTTATGTTTCATTCATGAAAAATTCACAGATAAAGATATTTATAAATAGGCCTTGAATGCACGTGATGTAGAGGGTATACATATAGTAACTTCCCCGACGTTGCACCTTGGTCAAGTTGTGTTATGTTATCTTAGTATCTAGGTTCTAGCAAATTTCCTACTTAAGGTGCCCATTTGAAAAATTACTTCCTTGCTTGAGCAATCAACTATAGCAAAACTAGTCACTTGAACAACCTAAGTGCTCCGTTGCTTAAAAGGGATCAACAAGGAAAGGAAGTGTGTCAACTAAATAAAAAAACAACAAGGAATAGCACATGTAATCCATGTTTTTGTTTGATTTGTAATACTACCAAGATTAAGTTTCTTAAGATGTTGATGAAACGAGCTTGATGTTTTGGCCTAAGTGGGCCAATTATTACAGGTGCGAGAAGAGTTTCCCTTTACACTTATGTTGGTTTTGTTTAACAAATGGTTGCATTTGTTGGCCCTTGAATAGGAAGTGCAAATGGCATTGATGGTTAAAGGGGTTTCACTTACTAAGCATAAAGCAGTGTGTTAAAGTCTTTCAATATAATCTTACTTCAATCTCTTTGAACTAAAGCTTAGATTGTAGTCATATCCATTACTTCTTCCGAGTGGTTATAGTATAATAAAAGTGGTTACATAGTCAATGTACATGCCATAGTCTTGTTGGTAATAAGAGTTACATGATCTCATTCTCAAAGTTGTGGGCCACTATCCGCAATTCATGGTAACCACTTTTGGCTTTATAAGGCCTAATTTTCCTAAAGAAAAGTGGAAGAATGGATGTGGTGCCACTCAATTATGTTGGCTGTGGGAGCTTGAGAAGACTATTAAAATTGTGAGTTGGAACCTAACAACTAATATTCATGATCAACAATTTTTACGAATTCAATCAAGCCAAGTGTGGAAGGGTGTGGATGGCCAAAGGTCCCTTTATCATGGTGTGGTGATGGTCGAAGGGTCTAGGTGATCTCGTAGAACAAGTATTAAAGAATGAGAGAAGAGAGTGTGCCACCTTGCTTAACATGCCCATGAGAGAAAAAAGTGAGAAGGTGATGGTGCTTTAGACCTAGCCTTTCAAGATGCCTTCTAGATGGCAAAGCACCACGATCACATGTTATCTCATTATCCTTATAAGTACAAGTTGTAGCACTTATACATGGGGGATTCACTAGTAGTAATAAGGAGACGTCACCTGCATGCAAGAAATATATGAAAATACCCCTTATCTACCCCCTATTTATGGGACCTTACCTTATAAAATGAACCTTCCTTCCCTTAAATAAGGGCCCCCTCCCTTACACTCATGTGGTACCATACGGTAAACCCTAGTGGACCCCCTGGGCGCTTATAATGTTGGATGGGATAGTCGCACAACCACTACATGTGACAAGACCCTAATTTGGTAGCCAATATGAAACATTTTCTTTTCCCCCTTTGACATAACTTGCAATAGAATTGCCTTCTCCCTTTTGGTATTAGTTGATCAATATGCACCTTGAGCTCATGATGGAACCCTATAATAGACTATTGAAGTGTGGTACAATCCAAATTCAATCACATGGCTTTAAGCTCTCAACCTCAATTATGAACGTTTTTGTATTTGGTGAGGTTGATAGGTGGCCTAGCTAATGAAAAAGTGAAAAGCTTTGTGGTGTTGATTATAATTCAATGGGGTTGCCATGCACCTTTGATAGTTTTTGTAATACTTGGGGACCCATGTGACATTGCAGCATGATATGAAATTGATATTGTCACAATTCAAGGTTGTAAATTTGGCCTTTATGCGATACATTAGAACATATTTCTACAATAACAAAACATCCCATAGGCCATGACAAAAGGTAATGGCTAATTGGAAAATGAGAGGCTCTCTAATTCCCTTCATGGCATGAATTTTCCATGGGCAATCACTATATAAACTCAATGGAGGTGAACTTAGACACCATGTTTGGTTTTTGAGCCTAATGTGAGAGTGTGAACTATAATTATATGTGGAATCAGTCATTGGTCAAAGAATGAAGGGTGACCTTGCACCTTGCACATGCCATAAGCATGAGATGCTTTCATCTTATAGGATTCTCAGAGAGCTTTAGTAGGGTTTCATTCAATAAAAGTCAATAAGCACCTTGCTTGTTACTCTTCAACTAATCTCTAGTAGGTAAAGAAACATAACTGCATTACCTTTTTTTTGTGGCTTCCAATACCTCACTTAAACATTCCATTTCAATAGCAAATAACTCTAACAATGTAGTGTGTAGCTACACTTTCCCTTAAAGATTGGAAGGAAGGGCCACATTCATATCTCTTCCTTTGTTTCCAACTTTCCAACTAATTTGCATCCAAGAAAAAGAACTTGAATATGTCATGCCCCTCCCATATGATAAAATTGACATCTCATATAAAACCAATTAAATAGATTTTTAGTTCTTTAAAATGTTGCCCTTGGTGAGGCCTTGCCCTGGCAAACAATAGTTGGCAAGCGATCGACAATTTCCAACCCACATGACTATATGAATTGGGAGTCACCTCCCAATTGATTGTTTTTCAAATCAACTCGTGGAAGGTTCACTAAAAAAATTGGGCAAGGTAAAAAAGACATGACAGACCTATTAAGAGGCTTTTTACCCATTTTTAAAAGTAACTTTTGGGTGAGAAAGCACTGAGATGTGGCTTAGGTTCATTAGAACATATAAATGCATAAGAAGATGGGTTATGGTGCTGAGCCATATTTTATAATTAAACAAGTGTTTCCAAGAGACTCATGTGCCTAGAAGGATTTGCATGTGCTTATTGCTAGTCACACTTGAAGTCCCTCAATCTCATGCGATTTGATCCTTACCCTTAGGATAAAATGGTTCTTGAAAACATGATTGGGCTCTTGCTTGTTGAAAAAGTGAGCTTGGGTGGTATTTTTAAGTCTTGTACGAGTAATACCTAGATGGCAATGTTCACAAAGGTGTTATAACTAAAATGACCCATTAAAAAAAAGTTAGTACATTTTGTAAATATTTTGGTCATGTTATTACTAAAACGACCCTAGTTTTTGGTAATGCGTGTTGCTATATTAAGTAAGGGTAAATAGTTATGTCACCATCATGGGTAAAAACATGGCTTTGCCATTAGACAAGGGTCCTAAAGAACTTAGCTACAAGCTTGTAGGTTAGAAAAGTGTTGCACATGACTCTAGTAGATAATTGCCCTCCCCCCACAAATATAGGGTCGCACTCACAAAAATAACGGGGAGTGGGGTTTTTGACAACCCTCCACAAACCCCACAAACCGATGGAAAATTTGGAGTTTTAGTTGAGGGCTAGTGGGGTTTACAGGAAGCAATGATTCTTATTGGTTTGTTCAAAGGTCTTCTTGTCAGCACATTAAGCGAAAGCAATCGATTATTTTTCTTTTTCAAATTCCACCTCCTAACATTACTCATTTGTACCATAATTACTTGTTGTCGTATGTTCTATTTTGCCATTCAAAACCATGGTGCAAACGCAATATCTATTTCCCATGATTTTAGCCGTTTGCCCAAGTCACCCTAGGGCAACCTGACACTTGGATATTTTTTAACAAGCTGCTTGATCGAACACAAACCATGCTCATTGCTACCCAAGTAAGGTTTTAAGATTAGAAACCTCTCCAAAGAACGTAAAGATTTGGATTTCTTTAAAATTTAGCAATTGACTTGGCAGTGAACCTTAGGACCTTAGCAAACAATTCACTTTGGAAAAGGCGTTTGTTGTTGTTGTGGGTGATTTTCGAGGGAAAGGAAAGGCAAGGCGCTGCGGAGGGGTCGAAAAGCGGCAGGACCAAATAAAAAATGACACACGCTGGCAGCCTGGCTGTGTATATATATATATATATATCTCTCTCTCTTATTGGCCCTCATTGGCTCTGGTTGCTTCTCATCTTGCTGTCACATGATGAAGCATGAATTTCAATAAAAAAAATAAGTATAAAAGAGGGAAAAAAAAGGAAGATTATTCAAAAACAAAGTGACGCGCCGCCGCCGTCGCCACCTCCTCACCATTACCCGCGTCTTGCTGGCCTGCCACGTCAGCCGTCGGTCCTGCCTGTCAAGATGAATCCGCAGCAATTCCAGTTCCGCGATATTTACTTTATTAGTTAAATGACAACATATTTGGGGGGGGGGGGGCAGGTAGCTAAGCTAGCTAGATACGGTTGGGCGATCATGAAACAAAGGAAGTGCTGTCGCGGGCCCCGCCCCCACCCTTTTTTTATTATTAATAAAGTGTCATAGTAGTAATAAAGAATGGGAGTGAGCCGATCGTGTGCACGCCCGCACGAGCGGGCAGCCGCCTTTTCCTGCCCTTCCGCACTGGAGTCTGGGGTGCTCGCACGCGGGGCCCGCTTTGGCCAGCGCAGCCAGCCCTCAAATTTGAAGGGCTACCCAACTTTTCATTTTGACGGTCTTAGAGGACCTCTCCTTTTCTTTTTAAAGAGTTTGGAAGGGCATATAATTATTTTTCTAAAATTCTTACCTTTCTTTTGAAGGGTAATATATGTATCACCCTTCTCTAGAAGAGCAAAACCCCCTTTGAAGGGTGTTGCAACTTGCAACCTTCAAATTTTCACCTTGGGCCAGCGTCTTCGCCCAACTTAAGAGCCCTAAAATGCTGTAAGTGCCCGCATAAAACATTTGTAGGAGCTGACCCAACCACCTTCTCATAAGCGCCCGGTCACGCCCGCATCTTGCATGCTCCAAAAGGCTCATTTTCTTTGGCGGGAGGGGAGGAAGCTTGAACTATGGTTCCACCTCAGAGCAATTCGAGCCTTTGAGAAAACGATTTCCTGTTGTTGTAGGTTGATAATGATGCAGAGAACCTCCATGTAGAAGCTTATAGCTGGTTGCAATTCCTGTGTTACTATAGATGTTGCTCTATGATATCCTAGAACATGTGCCCCTATCTTAACACTTATCAAACGTTTTTCAAAAGGCTCAAATTGCTATGTCTGTTGAGGTTACACCATAGTTTGGAAATGATCGGCCGTAGAGGGGGTTGGGGGGGGGGGGGGGGGGGAACACAAATGGAAGGCATGTATTAATGATGGCAGATGCCACATTGTTTGGAGGGGAAATGTTTTTCTTGAAAAAGAACAACATTTAATCCACCAACAAAAAAAGGTATGTCTGCCCAACTCGATGTATCATGTATCCAACGCGAGAGCAAGACTTGCCTTCATCCTGTTTAGCACAATATTAGCACTTTGTTTTTCATAGATGTTAGCAAGGTGAGCGTGGGTGAAGCTAACTTAATCGAACTTCTAAATCTTCTACGCGCAACAAATGTCAAGGTCCTTTTCCAATTTTGGCAAATTCACTTAGCACTAAACCTTGGTTTTCTGAAAATATAGTAGTAGGAAAACTTTTTCCAAACCAAAGCCACTTTCAAATAAAAGACACCAACTTTTAATTCCCTTCAATGTAAGATGAATTGCATTTACTTTTAAAAAGCCCCTTCGAACATAAAACAAGAAGGTCTAAAATCTAGATCCTAGAAAATACGAAAATGGCAAATCTAGAGACGTTAAGTTCAAAATCCCTCCACAATTTTAAGCTTGAAGGTCTTTGTATTTGCTACATTTTTAAAATAAAATGCTAGGTCTTTGTTAGACAATGTGAAAACCTTATTTTAGTAATGTGAAAATACAAAAAACCTTAATTTACTCATGTGAATATACAATTTCCTTTTGAGTGAACGTAAGGACACAAATCATCAAACACACGCAAGCCTTAACATGACAAATTGCACAATATTTCAAATTTGAGAGAAACTACTAAGACACTTTTCATCTAACATTTTCAAGAAACCTTCTTAAATAGGAGCTTGACAAAACACTAATAAGTTAGAACAAAACAATGATGTAACAACTAACATCTCATGGAGTAGTGCCATTCATAATCTTCGTCTTTATCTTGTTTTTGTAGTTTGTTTCATACACTATTCATCACATGTTTAAACCCATTGGAAGTATAGTTTAAGGTTCAAACCCATAGAAGTCAAAAAAGTAATTAAAGAGATAAGTACCTCAATGGTGTGGAATCAACCTACATCATTCAAGATTTCTAGTCCAAGTGCAAGGAAGTTTAAGCTTGGTCGTTGTCCATAGTTTAGTGTTCATGTGCATGGTGCATGGCTCGATATGGAACACCATTGTGAATATGCAAGTCTCATTCTAGTTTAGCATGATGTCTCTAATGGAAAATCAAGAAAAATAGGTTGATTTACCAACTATGTTAAAATACAAAACTTACAATCCATCATAGAAAAGATGCACTTACCCCGAGACTTGTGCATCAATGACCCATAAATGATTATGGTTTGGGCAACCCCCATATCAAAACTATTGACACAAGTCACTAACCTCAAAATAATATGGAAAGTTATCTTGTTCCCTATGGTGATTAGTCTGTGCATTTCTTTTATATGATTAGAGAGAATGAGTGAGAGAGACCCCTATGAGCTATTGTTAGTCAATGTGGAATGGTGGCTATTTAGTCTTGGAAGGATACTCTTGATGTTCAAGGGATTCAGTTAATGCATTTGTTTGAGTGTCTTTTTGGTAGGTCATGTCTTTTTTCAGTGGATGTGTGTGGTGGGAATAGTTTGCCTTTCCCTTTGACCTTGGTGGGTAAAGACATTGTACACATTAAGTACAATGTGTAGTTTTGCGAGAACTTGGTTTGTGATGTCTTTGTGTTCATGTTAAACTAGTTAGGAACATGAAGGGATGTCTTAAACCCTAAAAGAAGCACATCAAAATATTGTACACATTAAGCACAATGTGTAATTTTGTGATAACTTGGTTTGTGTGATTCTTTGATGTCTTTGTATTCATATAAAACTAGTCAGGAACATGAAGGGATGCCTTAAACCCTAAAAGAACCATATCAAAATATGATTGATATGACCATTTGGGCAAAACTAGCCATGATAGGACATTATAAGGCATTGAAGGAGATCTTGCCACCATCATCTTTCTATGTAGAAAATGGGAAACGAGATAAAGGAAAAAGGAGGTGCCCCTTTATTAACCAAAATTCCTTTTTATTGGAGTTAAATTCTTCTCCTTACTCTCATACCCTTTGATACCCTCTTGGGTCTCTAGCTTACACTCATACCTCGAATTTTTATGAGTGTGATGGTTGTATGTGTGATAAGTATGCACTTCCCATTGCTCTTCATTTCATAGAAGCAATAGCAAAGGTGGCTTGCTCTTCAAGGGAGTCATGTAAAGATGTATCTTACTCCAAAACACATAAAAGGAGAGTCCTATCATTCTTTTAAATTGATTTGCATGACTGCTATATCTTAGGGTCATGTCACACGCAAGTAATAACTAGACTTTTCTAAAATGTTAGAAGTAAACTAATCTCCTCTTATAGTAAGAAAGAGACTTTTAAAGAAGTGCCACATGTAGTTTACTTTACTTGATATGTTTTTAGGAAGTATAGCAATTTTGCGCGCATGGCATGGCCCTTACTAAGTATGTTGCTTGTATGCTGCCCCATAGATGATCATTCCTTAATCTTTTGCCGAAAGTCTATTCATGTTTCCCTTGCTTTTTTTGCTCTAATTTCACTTTCTCCAACCAACCATCACCTCACCCACATCACTCACACCAAATCCACATCCTTACAACAATTCTCTCTCTCTCTCTCTCTCTCTCTCTCTCTCTCTCTCTCTCTCTCTCTCTCTCTCTCTCTCTATACATGTGCAAACATATTCCCAAAACATATATACACGTACATACCTACATATGCATGCAAATGTATGCCTATGTTTACCTTTAAGTCTACAAAACTTATTCTTGTTCAACTTCCTTTTGTACTAGATCAAAGTCTAATCATGAGTGCGCTCATCCCAAAAACATGTGTAAGGTTCCAATTCAAGCCTTTCTTGTTTTGCAAATTTTAACTCAATTCATTATGTTCAACTTGGTTGTCAACAAAGTGCTACACACACACACACACGCACGCACGCACGCACGCACATGCGCACGCGCACGCACGCACACGCACACGCACACACACACGCGCGCGTGCACACACGCACACACACGTGCGCGCGCACGCACACACACGCACGCACACACACACACACACACACACACACACACACACACACATTCTCTCTCTCTCTCTCTCTCTCGTTGTGTGCATGTGTGCGTACATGCATACACATTCTCACACACATGCAACTTGGTTGTTAACTAAGTGTCCATAGTTCTTTTTATTATGTCTGTAATCATGTGATGGGGGTACACTGCTCCCACCACCTTCTTTCCACACACAATTTGACGGCACATTTTCTATTCACTTTTTGCACAACTATATTTGCTCCAACACTCCTTACCAACCAAATCCACCAATCCATTCCATCACTTCTCACACTTGTGCCACACACCTCTAAATAATATAGCAACTGAAATCGGATAGTCTCAACTTGAGATCATGCATGATAAGGATGCACAAGATATTAAGATAAGAAATTACATAGAGTTACAATGCTTATATAGAGCTGGACATGGCCAAAAGTCTAAAAACATATATTGCTTAAGTTTTCCAAATTATCATATTTCTATTATTTGTGCTTTGGAAAAGTATATGTGCATGAACATAATGCATGCTTTTATGCCCACCAAAGATTGACAATTTAGTTAAATTACACCAACCACATCCGACTATTTAAAGTGAAAGCACCCATCCGACAACTACCAATGATGATCATGCTTCAAACAACCAATTTGAACTAGGTGTATGCCTTTCCAATCATATGCTCACAAGTTTTATGGCATACTCATTGGTGAGACACAATGGCAACAAATCATGTAGCCTAAATAACAATTTCCATAAAGTTTTTGGAGGCCATATCAATACTTTTATAAGGTGATATGCTACTTCTAGATCACCCTTAACCAACCAACCACTCTTCCCAACCTACCAATTCAACCTTCAAATTTTATCAATGAAATATTGATGCCTTCTTTCCCACTCTTACCTTTTAGTATTAGGCATGAGCCTCCACCCTACTTTTTTAAATCCATCATTCTCCTCACTAGAAATGAAATATCGTAGAATTAGCTACTTAGCATCGACCCTCACTCACATGAAATCAATAAAGTCTCTCCTATTCTCATGCTTTTGTATCATCACACTTTTATTACTATGACTAGCTTTCTTGCTTGATAAAAGGACTTCTTATCTGTTTTGAGAAGATAGTTTTACAAGTTGTTTGTGTACACTTATATCTACTTTCCTTTTCTAAAGTCATTGAACACACTCTTGCCTCCCTTTAACAAACTTTGAAGCAAACCATAATACTTTGAGCTAACATCATGTTGCTTTTTTGAGCCTTTTTAGACATTTCAAGCTCCCCTTTATCTGGGCTTTAACTTTCTTACACTTGAAGTGTGCCTTATGTCATTCAACACAATCACCACCTCCACTCAATGCCATGAGTTCATCTCTTGTTATATCTCCTTCGAAAATGAACTAGAAGAGGCTCTCCTATTTCATCACAAGAAGGAATGCTTTTATAGCAACATTGAAGGGACATTACGTGATTGAGAAAAATAAAAAGGAGTAGCAAATGAATGCATCTATATTGAAAGTCAATAACCTTGTGAGCCAACTATAAAGTGTGAAAAGCTTGATAGTTGTAATAATTAAAAGGAGTGCGTGACTCTATGAAGCAAAACCCACCAAACTAGATATGTCAACCACAATCCAAATACACATCCACACATGCATGTGTATAGGCATGAATGAATGTGCTCTCACACACAGAGACAAAAGCATAATGTAAAATACCCAATATGGTATAGAAGGTCCTTTTCAATATGTAAAATATCCAATATGCGATAGAAGAACCTCTTAATGTGATATGCTATAAAGTGGTTAGGCTTTGCAATTAGTCTTAAAAGGATTATTTGTTGTGCCAACTCTAGAGCACTTGCTAAGAGAACCAACATTTGTGCTTAAATCACTTCCTTAGAGATATCAACGTAGCTCAAGTTCTAAAGGTATTCATGGCTTGAAGCCACATATCTACATGTTTGCAATAAACACAACATCATGCATCCAATATTTCTACATGGCACACGATTATAACAATATCATATCTTCTATATTACATGTTTTGACAAGTTACAACAATAGTTTAATCTAAAACATGGTTGGGTGGTAATCTCCATAATAACAAGCCCTTCATGCATAAAACTTTTTGGTGCCTAATTAATTTGTAGAAAGCATGTTTGCACTCGAAAGCTAAGATGTTTCTAAACAGTAGACATACCTTCAAGATGAATAAAGTGTTCTCGTCACGTATATTTTTGCTCAAATCCCTTTAGATGTTTATTTTTAAATTAACCTACAAGATTGATATCCTTATGTGGACCTCGTAGAAAAGGGAATTGTGTACATTCACCAATTCATTGTAATAAAAAAAGGAAAGAAAGCAAGAGAAAAGACTTGGAAATGGGATGATCTTATATTCGTCAACTTTACTCCCGTCATTATGATCATTCCTTCATCACGTTCCTACTTCTCTATTCATACATTTATAAGATGATGAGCTCTCTCATTTCCAAATGTATCTTGGGCATTGCAAAACATAGTTTTTCTCTTGAGTTTAACCTTTTGTGCAATGGTTAAAAGACTGTGCCTCCTATTAAAATCTTATAGTAGATAGATAATTCCATCTTCCATCAAGTAATGAGATGATCAAAGTTCTATTACTCTTTTGCCATAAGACGCCTTAAACTTAAAATGAAGAAACTAAAGCTTGAAAAATTGGCAAGCTCATCTTACATAAGATCAGGTTGAAAAATAGGGATACTCAATAAAATGGGTAATAATAACATGATTTATTCCTATATGTTGAAAATAAAAAATTATTGAGTGACTAGTTTTTGGAACCTTTAGCTTGTAGGTTATGTTATTTATGTGTTTCTTTTACACTACACCATTTGTTTCCCATAACCAAATTGGCCCTAGGCAACCTTTTTTCCTAGTGAAAAGTCTCAAGCTCTTCCTTTCTTGAAACCTTTTTGTTCTTTATTCACAAAACCATCAAGATGGGGAGCATGAGGCTTACTTTGGACTAAAAAATGGGCCTTTTTTTCTAGAGAGAGAAATTGTTTAAACCACTTGGGAGAGAGCTACCATAACCACTTTGCCATTTTTGTAAATTTTTATTTGGCAAACAAGAAATTGAAAACAAAATGTGTTATAGTTCATATTCCACAAGTAAGAAACTAAAAAGTCTCCACATATCAATAATTCATTATAAAGACATCAAAACATAGTAATGTCATCTCATTTAATTTATAGATTCCCCTTTCAAGGTACGGTCCTTGCATCTAATGAAGGAAAAACTTCCTTTTGAAGAATAATTGTTTCTCTTCACTATTGTCCCTCATTCTTTCATGAAATCTATTTGTAAAATTTTTCATTTTCACCTTGCCTATTTACTCTTCTTTTGCTTGCACTTTTTGTTTACTCTTCTAATAGTCGCAACAATGGCAATGCCACTACCTACACATCCATGCTCTTGTATTAGAAGTATTTCATCATATAATAGTTTTGACGAAGAAAACAAAAAGAAAATCCCTATCACAATCTCAGTTGTTTGGGAGCAGGGTTATGCTGTAGACTAAAAAGAGAAAAAGTAGCACAAAGAGCTCATAGACACTTACAAAAGGTAGGGTAAAAGAGTATTGAATGGTTGATAATAGTAGGAGGTGTGTAAGTGAAGTGCTAAAAAAAATCTAACTCCATTTAGCCTCATAGTTACAACCCTTGCATATTCCAACCAAAAAGACTTGTGAGATAATACATAGGACATAATAGTGACATGAATGGAGATGAAAAAATAAAACTGAAATAGAGGCCAACATTATTAGCTAAAAGTCACGAAACACATAGTAGTAGTTGTGCATTTAGGTATAACCTCTTGTTATAGTTATGGTCATCTATTTCCACAGCCACTCTTGTGTTTGTGAATCTTGAATTTCAAAAGCACTTAGGAGGTTTTGGGTGAACTTGGAAGATATGCAAGTTAGTAATAAGTAGCATATAAGGGAGTTCTATTTGATAGCTTCCCAAGAGTACTTACTCTCTGACTTTACCAAGAAACAATCATTGTTAGAATCTTAGCTATTTTGAGTTTTCTCTAGCTTCTCCACCTTAAATGCATAGGTAGAGTTCTCTTAGATTACTTTCATGGAGTTGGTTGATCTAGATTTGTATTTGTGCTACCATCCAACTCTAAACTCATTGTGTCTAACTCTTAAAGGGAGTCTTTATCTCCATGTTATGTTTCTTTTGCTACAAAACATTCTAGAGCAAAAAAGAAAAAAACTATAAAAGCACTCAATAAACTTACTCTCTAAAATTGGCTTGTATGGAGGAAATATCAAGATTGAGTGAGATGAGAAAGATAAGTTCTTTATTGTGGTGGCTTTCTATCTCTTTATTGAACTACTAGTTATTGTGGAGCTTGGTCATTTTTGTCATGGAAACACATAAATACTTTCTTTCCAACTCAACATCAAGACTGCATGTGAGGTGATTTATTTAGCCAATGAGAGATGCATTATTTAGCCCACGAGAGGTGTATTATTTATACAATATTTATTCATTAATTTGAGGCATTTATTGGCTAGAGGATTCTCCTCTATGCATCGAGGGGATGTTATTAGCTAGGTGCCTTTGGAGTATCCTTGGACTATTTATTTTGGTGACAACTGATGTTTGGTAATTTATATTTTAGGATTGTAGAAAATGATTTGCTTATAATTATGCTCACACTGACTTATTTGTTGTTAGCCTTGTTAATGTGTAGAGACAGGTGAGGATACATCTACAGTAAGGTTGGCTGAGTATTAGAAAATTTTGGATTATTCACATTTATTTATTGACGTCATTAGATTTATTTGTTCATAAAGGCACTCGAGAAATGCATTTATGTTTATAGTGTTTCCTACATTTTTTCTCACTTATTAATTGTTGTAGTTGAAATGCCACTAGCATTGAATAATTATGTATCCATAATATTACATAGTTTATTTCGATGAAAAAATAGTAAAGAATCTTAGTGCAAATAACCAAGAAAAAAGCTTGCACTATTTTTGTAAAGAGGGCAATTATTGGGCACAATACTAATCAAAACACTAAATATATGCATTGACGAGACCCCTTTCAATGCATGGGGGTAGATTGTACCCGGTCTTGTGTCATGCACTCCCTCTTTTTTTTCCCATGTGCTCATGGTCCCTTGCAATTTCTCCTAAATTTTGTATGTGGAAGTTTTAAGCTTTCCAATATATGTTCACTCTAAAATAAGAAAAAAAGTACTTGGAAAATATTACATTATTTAATTTAGCACCCCATAGTTCCTTGGTTGTTCGTGACCCAACTTCTTAGACATTTTGCTAGGGGGTTGAGGCCATGGTGAAATCTTGTCAAAGCTCTAGTTTGATGAACTCATTTTCATTGTGCCAAACTTAAAGTAAGAATAAGGATATTGACAATACTTGATTCTACCTCTATGTCTGAAGGAGTTGCTAGGTATTCATCAAACTTCTACCTTTCTTTTGCATACACTTATTGGGCTGGTTGAGGAATATTTGACTGAGCTCCAAAAATTAGTCGATGGTGAGAACAAAATGAGAAATCTTGAATGTTCATGTTGCTACTATGGAGCTACTATGTTGTTAGAGATCAAGAATATGATGTAGTAAAAGCCCTTATAGTTTTACTATTTATGTACATAAAAAGCCTATTTTGATAGAAGCCCTACAATTATAGGGTATGGCTTCCATGGATGAAAAAATACACTACAACTCTATGAACTTTCACATTTTTCCTCTTCTGTCGAGTACATATTTAATGTTTCCCCCCAAAATAATGAAAGTATTAAGCTCTATTGAAGAAAAAGGAACTTCTACAATGTGTAAGAGATAAAAGATTGATACGAAGATATAGCTTTTCTAAATGTGATTATTCAATTGCCTAATATTGTTTGAGGGAAAATACGACTCTTTAGATGGTCTTATGCATTATTTGAATGCTAATCTCCCATAGGTACCTATTGTTCAATTGAAATTAACAACAATCCTTTTAGATATGAGTAGTTTGACATAATGGAATCTCGGTGGAGGCTAATCATGACATGTCTTGAGAGTTGCATGATACTACAATATTTTAGCTAAATCTAACAAAAAGGTTCCCAAATTCAATTTTTAGAACCTCTAGCTTATAGAAAGGCTTATTCATATTTTTCCTTCTAGTTTGTACTTCTTAAGCATAACCAAACTAGGCTTACCAAACTTTACTTCTTAGTGAAATTCTCAAGATCTATCAAAGAAAAAGAAACTTGTACAATCTTGAAGACATAAAATGATGGGAGAGAGATACACGAGTAGTCACTAGTAAGAAGATAATGTACAAATGCTTAGTTGTAGATCAATTAAAAATCATTTGAAATCAAATAATATGGCATTGTAGTTAAAAAGAACTAAATATGGAGTTACATTGAAATTCTTGAATATCTATTGACAATTATGTTATCCAAGTGAGTTGTGCATCTTGAGCTTCATTAGTATCCTTTGCCAAAATTTAGATGCAACACAAAAATGTTATATACCAAACCTTCTACACACAACGTATGTTTGGATAAACTTTAATTACTTGGGGATGTTTGATTATCTATGAAGCACCCACCGGTATTTGAAATTGTTATTGTTCATGCAAACTTGGCATTATTCTTCCTTTCAAGAACAAAGAGCCATTTCACTTAGTCTATTGTCAATTGTTCTTAGTAATGCGCCCTTCCTATAGCATTAATCTAGAAATTGCACATACACCTTCAAAACCAAATATATCTCACCAAGAAGCTTAGGCACTTATTATCTACATGGAAACAATCATAATAAATCATTGGTAAATAATAGAAAAAATTACCAAGAAATTAAGGAAACATTACCAAATTTAGAAAGGCTTGAATTGTCCAATCTTTTGTGTAGTAAACTCCTTAAAGAAGTATCACAATGAAGAAGCCCAAGAATAATGGCATATTTCTCCATGAATCACAAGCTGCATTTATCTCATCAATGTGTAATACGTTGACAAATCATCACTTTATGATTTATATTATTTTTACCACAAAAAAAAAGACAAATACCTTGGATTAGAAAGAGAGCACAACCTAGTGGCCCTAACCATCTATATTGTCCACAAAATCAAAATGCACCCAAGCCTTATAGAGATCCCTTCCTTCAAAACAATAAATTTGATTACATTCACTTTTTGTGTTTTGAGTTGTGTCTCTTTGTGTTTGCTATACACACTTTGTCTTCCTCCTCGGAAACCCTACCATGTCTTTACATGTTCATATCTTATTTTTTCCATGCTTTTGTTCATTTGTGCATTCTCACATAATCAAGCATTTGTGGTGATAATGACCACCTCTAAGCTCTAGAGGAAGACACGGAACAAGAACCAATAACTTGATTGGAGTAGGTAGGTCTAATTTTGGAAACAAGAAGCTCAATTCAAAGAATAGGGAGGGTGACATGGCTCAAACATATAAGGAAATTTCTTTAAAGATCATATCACCCTAGTCAACAAGTAAGTCTTGAAATTGCCATCGCCATCAATTCTTTATGAATAGCCCACATAAATGCCTTAGAATTGACTGTGGAAACAAAGAATAAAAGATGGTATGACAAGGCCAGCCCTCAATTAGCAATGTGGCACACCTAGAGTAGCCCATGTATGTCATTGATGAGTGTTGAAGGAAAGGTGAGTAGGAAAGAAAAAAGAGGACATGGATTGCATAGGAGATTTACAAATTCTTGTGGCAATCTACATATAGCAAGGAGTGTGATGTATACGTGATGGGGCGGCTCATCATGTGCCTCATTGATTTTTGGTCCCACCATCAATGACAAGAGGCAAAGCATGCTGCACATATTAAATGTATACACTTACAATTGCATGAAAGATCAACAAAACAATGTATGCGATAATAATGAAAAAAGAAAATTCACCTTAAGGATATTATGCCAATTATTGGTCTTAAGAGAGACAAGGTGGCATCATCCACAATGTATAAGTTTTGTAACAACCCTCAATATCTTGTAGGTATGCGAATAGATCATATCCGCTTGTTCATCGTTAAGATTTCCTACATTGTTAGAATCCATGGTGTTGGAGTGTACTTAATGTTGCTTCCCCCTTTGGAATGTCTTGTAATGAAGTGAAAAAGACACTACTATTTTGGAGAGAATAAGTGGGGATACTCTAGTCACACTGGCATGAGTATATACAATATAAGAGGATTATTATTTTTTCATCATCATTCTCTAATAAACAATCCTCTTCATCTTCTATCTTCTTGTCTACAACTTAAATGGCTTCCATGTCTTTCTCTCACCTGTTTTTGTCTTTTTCTCTCCTTTGTATTCTCTTTCTCTCTCTTTCTTCTTATTTCTATCTCCTTTCATTCCTCTCTCTTACCAATGGTATCAAATCTTAGGCTTTTGATCCATTTGATTTTCTCGAAATTTCCACATCCATTTTCCTATTTCATCCCAAAAAATCCAATGCAGTAGGTACATCAGGCACATGGCAGGGATTTGCAAGTCTTCAACATGCACTAGTAACTATCTTTGAAGTTTTGACAGGAGTCCTGGACAAGTTTGTCGGCATTGTGACCAAATTAACAACTCATGGATCAATTTTTAGCATGTTTCATAAGAATTTGGAGAAAGAAGGCTAATAGGGGTTAATAGAGCTGTAAGTTGTGATTAGTTTTGAAAGCTAGGGTTTCTCTTTCCCTTCTCTCAAGCTTTCACACAATTTTCATGGAGGAACCAACAAAGATATTCTTCTCTCATTTGAACTCTACCTTGTAGAAGTCATTTAATCCTAGAACTAGCTCCTTTACCAACATGATAAGAAATAAAGAAGGCAGACAACAAGAAAATACCCCAAAGGTGCATTTTTATGGGGCTGTTATTGATCTTATTTTGTTGTTCATCGACTCTTAATCACTTGGTTGACTCCCACACTTCATTTGGCATCATTAACTTTAGTATTGATAATCTTCTCCACTCTTCTTGGCAGTAGAAAGATAGTAAGGGACAACCGTGAAATCTTGGTTGGTTGCAAGCCTTAGATCTTCAATGCATTCTTGAGGGGAACATTTCATTTTAGCCTAGGGATTCATCTTTAGCAAGCATTCTTGAAGAAATTGAAGGCATTAGGGCAAGATTACATTAATTGGGTCTCCCATGGAACCAAGATTTGGGAAAATGGATATAATGATTCAACTTCTTGTCTATGATGCTTGGAGATTGTTGAAAACACAGATCTAGAGCATGACATCTATGGAGGTTGGAAGATGAAGACTAAGTTCATAGTGGCATGGATAATGACCAGACCAAATGTTACACAAGTGAATTAGGTCCCAAGATGGAAGCTTGGACTCATAAACACAATCTTGTGCAAGAGGCTGATAATGACACTAACTGAAAGTACATAGCATCATGATATTGCATTACTCATATTGAAAGTGATAGTCAAGTACGATGCTTTATAGTAGTTGGGTTGTTCCATTCTTCTCATTGTGCATATGGGATTCATGACATCTCTTCCTAGAGCATACATCATTTGTCGTTTCTCAACACCCCCCCTCAAAATGAGTTCTTACACTTGCTTGCTTTTGCCCCCCCTACATGATGACCTGGCTTGGGAGACTAGCTTATAGGCAGTCTAGTCAAGTTAAAGCTTGAAACTTTACATCTTTGGTAAGGGTTTTGTTTTACAAAGAAATTCCACAAAGGGAAAAAAAATCCACTATGGGAAATATAATTTCTTCAAAACAATCTGTCAGAGTTGTCATTGATGGCGGAAGCATCTTCTTCTTCTTCTCTTTCATTCATGAACTAATTCTAATGGTTACCATTTTGCACCTATTGTGCTCTTTTAAGGTGGAAACATTCATTGGCTGTATGGCTAGTCTTACCACGATAATGACATGCCATCCAATCTTTGTTGTTGGAGTTGAATCCTCGGCCTCAACCTTTTGCTCCAGCAGATTCTTTGGTGTATAAGAGATTTTCCCTAGATGATGGGACACCATATTTTTCATTCTTGTTCTTTTGTTTATTCTCTTCATCAAGAAGAGAGTGCTCAATATCTTTTTGTGACAAATTAGGTACATTGTCGAGAGTAGAGACAAGATTTTCATAAGGATCCTGGTTTATACTAGCAAGGAGTACAAAAATGGCTTCATCTTCATCTATTGTTTTCTTCAGAGTGGCAAGTTGAGTTTTTAGACTTTTGAATTTGTTAATATGCATAGTCATTGAAGTGCTATTTTTTATGTCAAGCTTATAGAACTACATTAACGACTTGACCTTAGAGTTTTTGGCTTGACTTCCAAAGATCCTATCAAGCTCATCCCAAGCCTTTTCAGCATCTCTAATACCAGAGATATGGTGCAATACATCATCAAATAGTCCCCAGGAAATGATGCCTAGAGTCTTGTTGTTCATCTTTTTCCACTCCTTTGTCTTGAGCTAGTCTTCTTCAACAAACCCGTCTTCATCATCTTCCTTCTTGCTATCTACATCATCCTCAAATAGGTCCCACAAGTCCTTTTGCATAAGATGGTACATGGTCTTCTCCTTCTAGGCATGAAAGCCTTTTCCATTGAACTTGGCTGTTTGCTCAAGCTCTACCATGTTGATAAGCTTCAAATAACTAGCAAAAGAGTTGTAGTTTAATGTGTCAAGAGACACAAGAAGATTAGTGTCAAATTGACACTAGTTGAGTATCAATAGATACTATTATTTGAGCTTAGTGTTGGATGTCGGTGCTTGATTTGCTTCTTGTTTGTCGATTTCTCACAAACTTTGTGGATGACTTCTGAGCTTCCTCGGGCAGTTCTAGATCTGTGGTGAACTTCAAAGAGTGTAGTTCAGTGATTAAAATCATTGTTGATAGCTTCAGTGTATGAGAAGAAATAGTGAAAATGTCAAGCTTTGAAGCTTTGGCTATGGCTGCCCGCCGCCGTAGAGATGATAGTTAGGGTTTCACAGATTGTGATAGATAGAGAGAGAATTTTGGGAGCCCTTTCAGCTTGAGATTTCCCATGTGGGGGTCTTCAAATTCCCCGGATCATCGTCAACATAGTGGATTGTAGGCATGGCGCAGGTTGTATGAATAAGCACAGGTGTAGATTGGGTAGCAGCGCGACTAAGATTTTTTGAAATGTCAAGTCTTGCAGGGCACAATGTTGAGCTTTGATGGAACATGAAGGAGCATCTTAAGCTAGGCAACAACTCTCTTGAAGAGAGCATGAAGAGATATGCTCTACTTTGAGAGGTCTAAGTACTCAAATAGAGGTGGGTGCAGGCTAGCTATGGCAGACATAAGGTCAAGATGAAGGTGAAGTTGAAAAATGGAGTCATGAGCTGGGTGTGAGCTAGTGGGGACAAAGATGACTGGAGATGAAGGGAGACTAGAGAAGCAGTGTATGGAGCTATGCCATGCTCAGGTGAGCTCTTATACCATGTTGAAAACATGGATCTAGAGCATGACATCTATGGAGGTTGGAAGATGAAGACTAAGTTCATAGTGACATGGATAATGGCCACAAGTGAATTAGGTTCCAAGATGGAAGCTTGGACTCATAAACACAATCTTGTGAAAGAGACTGATAATGAAACTAATTGAAAGTACAGAGCATCATGATATTGCATTACTTATATTGAAAGTGATAGTCAAGTACAATGCTTTATAGTAGTTGGGTTGTTCCATTCTCCTCACTGTGCATATGGGATTCATGACATCTCTTCCTGGAGCATACATCATTTGTCATTTCTCAACAGAGATTTCTTCAAGGCTATCAAAGAGTGAATATTGACAAGGCTTTCAAGTTGTAATGGGTATTGAATAGCATTATCAAGCACTTGGAGCATTCAAGCCTTATTCAACTTCTTGAAAGAGTGATTCACCTTCCATTTTTAATCTCTCTCCTTGATCCTTTTAGTAAAGATTCATCCACTTGTTAAGAAGGATTAAAGAATTGGAATTCTCATCAAATCTTACTGTGATTCATTATTGGAATGAGCCTTTTATTCAAAACAATGAATTAGAACCTTCTTGCTCGAATTCTTGGACTACAATTGGGATTGAAACTTACCTAGAAAGAGTTAATCAAGAGCAATTCTATCTCTATAATTTTTATTGCTAATCCTTAACCCATTCTTGATTACATTCTTGATAAATTCTATGAGAGAGAGTAAATGTGTTGTTGTATGGACAGCGAGTCACTAATCAAAGAGGTACTCTCTATCCTAATCCTTGCTCTATTTCATTGATTTTTCCAATTCCAATTTGCAATTTCTCAATTCTTCTTTGCATATAGTAGTATGCCAGTTCCATGTTGATATTTTCACCAAGGGAAAAGGTGAATGCTAGGGTAGATAGTTGGACAAAAGAGAGGTGATCCTCTCTCTATAAAGTTATGCAGGTCTGGAAAAAGTGAAGAGCATTCAAGTGCCTATACAGAATTCAAAAGAAGGAAGCTAACTAAGAAATGCAAGCAAAGACAAAAAAAATCCACAAAAGCTGCCCAAGTCCAAAACAAATTGGAAATAAGAAAAGACCTTGGAAACATATTGAATTGAAAATTTAAAATAATTATAACTCCTTGTACTTTTAGATTATTCTGAGCAATGGCCTCGCTCTTGTGCAACTTGTAATTCAAATTTAATGCACATTAAAAGATGCGAGTAATGAGAGAATTAATAAAAATTAAGTGAGATGACTAGGATGGTCACTAATGGACCTAAGGATGAGCATGAATGGAGTTCTTGACCACGGGTGCTTTGAAAAAATAGGCCTTGCTCTATTGTAAAAGAGAAAGAATAGAAGCCCATATTTACAGTGGGACAAAACCTTAATCAAGCATTCTTATGGTTGCAAAATTTCAAGCTTATCCTTTCTCTCTCTTGTTATGTCAACTCTATTTCTGTGAACTTCTGTGTTACATGCGAGATTGAAGGAAAGAAGAAGTGTGCGTGCTTGTGATCTAGCTTGCCTATCTTGCTTCCCTACTCTTAGTTGCAGGCATCTCAATCTCATCTCCTCATATTCTAAAGCCTAGCTTTAGTTTGAGAGGTAGAGAGACATCGAGAGTTTGTAGTAAAGAATGAGAGCATGAGAGGTTCACACACACACACACACACACACACACACACGCACACACACGCACGCACGCACGCACGCACGCACGCACGCACGCACATGCACACGCACACGCACACGCACACGCACACACATGTGCGTGTGTGCACATGGGGGTGTGTGCGTGTACACGTGCACACACATGGGGGGTGTGTGCGTGTGGTTTGCTTGGCTTGGAGGAACGCACACACGTGTGTGTGTGCACATGGGGGTGTGTGCGTGTGCACGTGCACACACATGGGGGGTGTGTGTGTGTGGTTTGCTTGGCTTGGAGGAACATGCAAGGCATCACCATCTTGTGTGGCTTGTGGGCTCGAGATTTGTGGGGCTTGGAGGTTCATGCAGCCAAAGGGATCATCAAAGCTTGGAAGCTCTCTGACTTGTCTCGACTATAACCATTGGTGAGTTTTTTTGTTTTTTCTATTGATTGGATTAGTTGCGTAGCTTGGCAGAGTTACACATTTCATATGGGACTATTTGAGTGAGTAGACATGCATGGTAAGAGAACTCATGGAGTGAGAGATTGATAGTGATTTACCAAATGAGAATGCATGAACAAATATGCACCAATCCATCTAGGTCCAACATAATAGACATAAGAAGCTACATTTTGGTTCCATTGTTGAGACCTGATGAACCCTCACTTTGTTGATCTTTCATCCATAGACCGCAAGAGGAGTATGTTGGGCTTGAGCAATTTGTACTTTCTCACAATGATGAACTCAATGCAAAAACCTTGCGCATCATAGGTTAGGAAGGTGGGTTGGAAGGAACCAATATGGATGTGTTTGGATTCTTTTCCTTTTGATAGATTAGAATTTATAATGTGCTTTCTTAGATTGGGATTTTTCCTTCTTCAATTCATGAAATATTGGAAAAAACTTCAAAAATAGTACCATAAATCACTTGGATTTTGAAAATTGTAGGTTTTAAACAAAGAAATCCAAGTTTTCAACTAGATTTGAAGCTTCCATACTCAATGACTTGAATGTACATGATATGAAGCTTGGAAAATGTGGTGGCTACCAAGTTTGCTTGTTTGATATTTGAGTAGGTCAATGCTTGTGACTTAGTTGTTACTAGCTTTTACTTAAAAAATTCAATTCATTTGCTGAAAACTGATTGGGTATTGAACAAGGTAGCTCATCACACTATAGAATCGATCGAAGTAGCTAGACATGGAGGGCACTACACCATGGTTGCCATGTCAATTGCTTGGACATCCAGTTGGCATCCCAACCAATTGGAGAGACTTGCAAAGACCAACTTGCATCTTGAATCATAGAGTAGATCTCTCTTTTGGCCTCACAATGATAGAGATCTCCATCTTTGTATAGTGCTTGCACTTGCTCCCCACAAAGATGGAGGTTGCATCTTGAAAGTCTTGTTGTACGTGAAAAGGGAAGAACATAGGGAGAGAAGATCATTCTCCTGATTAGCTCTTTTTCTCACACAACTTTGATGACCTCATTATTAACATCAGCATCACTATTGTCTTGTGAGCATTCTTGAGTTCATCACCCTCATTAACCCTCAAGAGGTGCTTCAACCTCTCATCATACTTATGTTTGTGAGCATCATTTGCACTCCCATAACCACTCTCCTAGGACAACAGCCACCCTCACTAAGAACATGCAAGGATCATCGTATATGCTAGCTTCACCACTTCAACACCATTCTCCCACCATCTACACCATGAGATTGGTGACAAAGGAAAAATTGGTCACTCAAGTTGATCAAACTCCTTGAGACACTTGATCTCTTCATTAGCAAAAATTTCACTCTCATAGCCTTGATCTCTATCAGAATATTTATGGTTCTAAACCAAGGGTTGGCATCAACGAGATCAACCCCCATCATTATACTCTCCACAAGCCCTTGAAATGAGAACCCAACTCCAATCTAGGTTATTGTGATCACCTTGCCTTGGTCAAAAAGCATAATCTTGGGATAGAGATAGTGCAATCTCATGAAAGCACCAATCTTGAGTGCTAAGGCAAGAGCACCATCACAAGTTGGTCTTAAGGAACCATATCAAAAGGTTTGAAAAGACTATGGTATAAGAAAATCACCCTAGAAGACATAATACCTTGCTTTTCTCCATAGAAGCACTTGAGTGTTGACTAAGACATCTTCCACATGCCCATTTGAGGCACCCTAACATTACCTATAACTTATTCAAGGCAATAATTACCCTCATGACAATTGAAGCAATTAGCTTCTAGTCTTGCACTCAAAACACTCTAACCACCACTTGAGCCAAACCATATTTTGTTTCCCTTGAGGTAGCCTCCATAGCCTACTTGAGACAATTTTCTTTCACTCAAGGCGCACACCAATATCAGCTCAAGACAATGCAACTTGAGGCAGTTAACCTAAAATCTAGGTAATCCATCACCACTACCCAATGCTTGAGACATTTTCAAACTTCTCCTTTGACATTTGAGGCATTCACCTCATTCCACATGAAGAATAGTCATTGGCCACTCAAGGCAAACCAACCATAACCTATTTTCAAGGCAATTGCCTCAAGTCTTGCACTTGATGTAAACACCACTTTTGCTTAAATCCTAGTTGCTTTTGGGGCAAGAAAAAGCAACACTTACATTGCTATACCAAGAAAGAAAAGCATGGATGTTTAACATTTTCCACTTCAAGTAGCAATGCTCGAGGTAATTACACCCTTCAGCATATGCGAGGCTTACTCTCAAGGCCAAACATCAACCACTCAAGGCAATTCTACTCAAGGCAGTCCCCTTACACGAGGAAAATCAAACAACCTTAACTCAAGGTAATCAATACCTTGTTTCCCTTGAGTCAATCCACACCTCCACCCACTTGACTTAATCAAGTGTGCTTGAGGAAATATCCTACCACCACTCCAGTCAATCGGCCACATCCCCTACTCTTTGAAGAACTCTACACGGAAATCCTAGCATTGGCCAAACCTGCTCGTCTAGGCCTGAGCCCCCAGCTATGCTAAAGCCCAGGCAAACTCCTAGAACCTTTCATGAGATAGCAACTGAGCAAGCCCTCGTTGAACATAGAAGTGTCACAGAATGCTTAACCGAGTTGGATGCTAAGCTCAAAGTGTTTGCACGTGTCTATGTCCTGGCAGACATGGGCGCATTCCCTAAAGAGCAGCTTGAAGAATACTTGCCATTTCCCTTATCCTGGGAAGAGCAAGAACATCTTGATGAGCACTATAACAGGCTTCTGTATGAACGCATGCGACTCATCTCTGATGAGGAAGCCGACGAACTACGCTTAATTGTCACACTCAATGATATGCTCTGCCAACCAAATCTCTTAGAGATAGAGCAAGTAAAGCGACTATCAGAGGGTCGGAGTCAATTTGAACAACGTTGGTGTGAAAACCGGTTTGCGATGGCCGAACTAGGAGCCCAAATCATGAGAGTCTTAGAGGGGCGATTGGCCAAATGGTGGCGGTCTCAAAGAGACCCAACCTATATGGCACCAACTTCCTTTCGAGTGCTGACTGCCATTCGGGGTATGAACTTAGCTGAAACTAGCCAAGAGAACTCTCTATCTGATAAGGTTCTCACTGAGGAGGAGTTACATGTTGCCAGTAGACTCGGACAAGGTTCCATGCTACTCGATGTTGCAAAATATCTGTCGGTATTGAGTAAGCTGCCACGAGTACTAGATGTGTGTGCCACGCTCCAATATAATCCGAAGTTCTACAATTGGCTTTTATCCTCGTAAAGTGACATGGATTCATAGATATGTATATAAATAAACAATGACTTTTGTGACCCTGTATAGACACTATCAACACACACAAGTAATAATAGTCAAGCACATGAAAAAGAGTTGGGTTCAACAGGCTAAGTTCCTCAGGTCCTCCTCTCACCACACATTTAGAAGTTGTGTGACCATTCCCACCTCTAGGAGGAGGGCATGCAACCCTCATTACCACCATAGGAAGCCCTGACCAACATCTCTGATGGTGTAGATAGGGTACCGTCCCTAACACCTTTCCCCCTTTCCGGTCTATCCTTCCGAGGATGAGCCCTGCTCCACTCCATGACAACCAGTCCATGTAACTTAGCATGAGCCAAGATCTGCTAATGGCTGGAGGCCAAATGAACATCATCATGAGGGCCATCCCTCTACAACAAACATTGCATGCCTCACCCCTCCCCTTCGCGTCATATGCGCTTAATAACCCACACTATAATCCCTTTCATGCGAATGGTTTTATCCTATATCAAGGCCTAATCCTTGGTTCACATTTTGCAGGTCCCCCCTACATGGCATTAGGGCAAAAAACGCTTCAAAAATGGCACTTGTAAGAAAGTGATTAGGTTGTTAATTAGTTGAGGTTTAGAAAGAATAAAACCTCTAAATTTGGTTGTCCAGATGTGATTAATGAGAGAATATTTGGTTCATTGAAGAGGTCGGCCATTAATTGCCCTCATCTTTTAATCCAGGTCAGGGGTCACCTTTTCAGCCGTTTTTGTCTTGGAACTTGAGAGATTTTGTATTTTCAAGATTTTCGCATGAAAATCGCATTTGTTTGCTCCCGCGTTTTCTTTATACACACTATTCTCTTTTGCCATTCTTTTTGTTGCACTTGCTTCCTATCACTGTGAGATTCTTACTCGGTTCATTTGCTAAAATGTCTAGCAATACCTCTTTAAATAACACAGGCGCAAACACACGTAAATACAAGCTAACTGTTCACCTAGATCCGATTTACACATCTTGGAGAAGTATACATCATCGAGTATTGATAGATGAGATCGAAGCCAACAGGTTGCGAACACAAGGAATGAAGCATATAGATTTGGGGGTGGACGGAAATATTTATTCCAGGGATCCTTCTATAGGTAAACCACCTCCTTTTTTCAATGTCCATGACTATATAAGATATGTTGGAGAAGGTTACAATGGGATACTTGGCTACTGTATGAGGTTATACTCTGCATCTTACACATATATAGCTCAAATGCACGAAATGAAAAAAACACTAGAAACTACACAAACAAATATTTTAGAGTTGACAAGTCAGATTGATGTTTTGAAAAATGTTTACAAGTCATTGCAGGATAAGCTAAAACGCTTGAGAGAAACTCCAGTAGGATTTAGAGAGAGGAAGAGACCATTAAAAAATATAACCAACTTGTGTGAGAGAGCAAAGAAAAGGAGACTAAATCTTACAAAGAAATATGTCTCTAACATATTAGGCATCAATATCCGAGAGAATAAGGAAAGAATCAAACTTTTGAAGGAAACCATGAATAAGAAAGATATTTTGAGGATTCTTAAGTCACCCGAAAATGCGGATTTGAGAGGTCCAACTCTCAAAGAGTTAGTGAAGGACTTAAAAGGCACGGTGAAAGCAAATGAACTTGTAGAGACATGTGATACTGTGGGTATAAGTTGAAAAGATTATCGTGCTATCTTTGGATTATGGCTTAAAAATCTTAGACGTAACAGGGTAAGTATATTTGGATTGCCCCAAGCCCTTGCAATTTCAACTGCAAAAATTGCCATGAATCGCAAGATTCCACATGTTTTTGGAGATTACATTCACATTGAAAGGTCTATGTCCTATGAAAAACAAAGAAAAAGGCAATCATGAATATGGCATTGGACCATAGCAATGGTGAGGGCCAAGCTCCATTGCATAAGATCCGATCCGAGATGGAGATTTGGTGGATTGGTGCATCCCAGGTACCAATTGAAAATCATCAAACGTTGAAATGGTTATTCAACCATACAGGTATTCCAAATATCATTAAGTCTCAAAGTGAAGGCGAAATGTTGGTAGTTGATGGGGTTGGTAATTTTAATGTGAAATGGCATACGAGTGCTGATTTAAAAACTATCAAATGTATGCTTGAAATATGTAATGGTGCATATGCAAAATATCCTTACATTTATTACATGGAAAGTATTGGATCCAAAGATTGGAGTAGTTTGTGACCAGTAAGAAGAGCCCCAAATAGAGACTCTATAGATTTGAGTAAATTTAAAAACATAGAAAATATTTGGGATCCTATTCTTTCAATCTCTCTTAAGAATGTTCATATTTGTACTTTGCATGCAGAGATTAGAATAATCGATAAGCTTCTCAGGTTGCATCTTGACTACTCATATTCCATTAAGCCATTATCTTTATCAGATGAGTGTATTGATAAATGCGAGGCATTACTATCGGAAATGGGATTTCATGGAGGCCAAGTTCACTTGAGAAAGGATCAAATACTTTCAGGAAAAACAAGAGATATCTTGCACAATGTCTCTATGGGAGGCTCAAAAGCTAGACGATTCTTAGGAAACCATTCAAGAAAGCAGGTGAATGCGGCTTGGGAGTGTTGGAGAGAGCTATGTGAGATCACAACAAATGTTGCAAGCACGCTGAGGCTTGCGTTTCTTAGAATGGAGGTTTGGATACACCTTTTCCTCGGGCAACATAAGACAACATATACATATGCGGAAGAGTTCAAAAGATCAATCACAAATCTTGTTCATGCGATAAAAGAGACATGGGGAGGAAAAGATATCACCTTTTATTTGGTAAAGTAACAATTATTTAATATGGATTTATTTTGATAGGTTTTTCAATTGGTATAAAATAAGTGTTACTTTGTATTGCAGCATATTCTTCATATTCATGGGCCTTACTTTGTGGAGGAGCATGGCCCCTTAGCAACTTATAGTAGCCAAGGCATGGAAAAATCTCACTATCAAGTACGCACAAGTTATTTTCGAAGCACAAGGCATGGGGGAGGAGTTACAAAAAGCAATGCTTTGGAGGAGCTATTCAATTAGTTTTTTCGACGACAACTTCAAAGAATGCAGATAAAAGATGGCAACGACACATGAGCAGTCACACTTTTATATATAAGAAAGAATATATACAAAGGTAGCTTTCCAAAACTCTCACATTCTCTTCCTCCTCAGGAATCTTTCCTCTATAATGTAGAAATTTTCTTCTCTTGTAGCCAGCTATAGATTTTACATCAATTTGGTTTGCAGCCAAGGAGTAGGATGTGAACGCAAAAAATTATCCTGCTCTAGAAGCAGAGTAACTAGGACAGTAAGCCAAAAATCCTAATTGCTGCAGTCTTTTCCAAAAAAATTACTTTGTGGGCATTATATTGTAATCCTGAGAAACCTAGAAGCCTTGTAAGAGCTGTAATACAAAGTATGGGCCATGTTGCATCCTTTGAGAAACTACTATGAAGTACTAAAAAGGAATTAGGGTCAATCCTAGCCAAGTAGTGGCCGAGTGCAATGTCTTTCAATGTACTACCACCAGCTCTCGATCCTTTGCCACGTCCCAAGAAGTTATCTGAATCAACAATCTCCAACTGCAAATAAAACTCATATCAAATGAGCGTGAAACTCAAACCTACCAATGTGTAAAAGCAAATTCAAAATTATCTTACCACTTGGTTTTCATCGTACTCCAATTTAACTAGATTCCATAAATTTATTAATGATGATGTCTCATTGGTGTTAATCAATTCTTTAACGTATTCAGACTCCTCTCTTCCAAAATTGGAAATCCCAAGTTGGCTTTGCATGCGATCGAACTCCTCATCAGTAATACTCAACTCTTTCTCAGCTTCTTTTGCTTTTTCAAAACAAAGAGAGAGGGCCTCACCAGCATCAATAAACTTATCGTCTATAGTTTCTTTACCAAGTTTGAGTATCTCTTCCTTTGATTCATTCTCTGTGTCAACTATCCCATTTGCAGCATCAGAAGCCTCTGCAATAATGGCTAGACAATAATCTTCCCTAAGATTGAAAAGTTTTTGAATATCTGACAGTAAAATGTACTCCTCCTTGAAAGGTATAGAAGGTAGAGAAGGAACAGTATAGTGAGAACTCTCATCAATTCAAGGGTTTGCATTTCCTTGGCTCTCCTCAATGATGGTCTCGGCTTTGAAGTGAGCAACATCCAACTTCTCTAGAAGCCTCAAAATCTGCATCTACAACCTCCTCTGTTTCCTTTTCATCTGCCAGGTCATCTAACATACAAAAGCTATCAAACTTTGCTCCTTCCAATTGTTGCTCATCAACTTTCAGATGATATTTGACAAGGGTGAAAATAGTAAAAGCAGTAGACTTTGACATAATCTTGCAGTTCTTGGAATGAGTGGAGCACAATATGTCTCTCGCATAAAACCTGTCCAGAGAGTGGGCACCACACCTCTTAGTAAACACTGACTTTTCATTTCCTGTTGACCCAATGGGAACATGGACATATTCCTTTGTACCAACTTCAATAGAAGGACCTGCTAGATTTTCAAACTC